>NC_079382.1:4325000-4577500 GCF_021018895.1 Seriola aureovittata
ACAGACTTCCATAGCGGAGGAAGATTGAGCGACCCTCTGCTGCAAACACACACTTCTCTGCTCTGTTTATCGCAGGGTTTACTGTCACACATGACATCTACCAGACGTACACAAACCTTGTGATGCTTGTTGGAGGCCAGGACTGTCTGAGGCACCTTACCTTTTTCAGTTGAACTTGTCAGTGTAACGTTACCCCATCTTCTTGGCCACCGCTCCATATTCAGCCACGTTGCAGTAGTTCGCTAATGCTTAGTACCTGCCACGCTCAGTCTGCCACTACAGCTGGAGGGGGACAACTTCTCTCCCACAGATCACACACAATAATGACTATATTATAACATTGGTATGGGCGCTTTAACGGAAAAATCATTCTCAAAAAAATATAACGGAATTATTATTATTATTTAAATAAACGGAATTTCTGGAAGTGACAATGAAAATATATTATACTTTTGGTGACTTTTACATTAATACTTTGGATGGGTTACAGGGAGTTTTGCTTCTGAATGCTCCAGTTCATTTAATAGTTGCTCTCCTTTATAATAATAAAAACACCTTATCGTACCCCGCTGACAGCCTCGCTCGGAAAGCCCTCAAAGAATAAGCTGTAAACACGCAGAACTCCACACATTCATTTCAGCTTTAAGCCAAATAAGGTCATAAGATACAATAAGTGTGTTACACTGCAGTGTGTAAACAACTCCAACACAAATAAAAGCAGCAGGCCTCAAAGATGCAGCTCTCTATAAACAGCTACGGTGATTTTATAAATCTGCAGCAGAGGGGGGGTTAAAGCTCCGGGGATTTCGAGAGCACGATAGCAGGCGCCCAAATTAGTCCTCTAAACGCCCCTTTTTCAGTTTTATTAGCAGCCTAATTAAGCAACAACAGATTCCAAAGACTCTGGGCAGGCCGTGCTCAAGTCGGATACACACAAACACACACACACACCCACGCATGCACGCACCGTAGGGGGGTTTGATCTGGCTAATTGTGGTGCTGGAGCTCAGTGAAGTCCAGGGAAACATACAATACAAAAATATGAGAGTTGGCGTCTCAGTGCTGAGATGCTGTTAGTTTCCAACTGTGTCTGGGTTGGGTGACAACTCGGCCCAGAAGCATGAATGATGGAAACGTGAGGAAACCGTTACAAAGCAGTTTAAACTGAATTAATGCAAAATGTTGCTGCTCTGTGTTGCGGAATGAAAACGTACAACAGACATCTTCGTCTTGGAGGAGATCCTGGGAAATATGTAGTATCATAAAACTATGATGTGTTGACAGCCCGCTGTTGTGTCAGTTCACTCTGCAGATTGAGCTGTGAATATGAAATATATAAAGGTGCTTTGTGTTGTGTTGTGTTGTGTTTACATCCCCTGTCTCCTGTGTGTATCCTCGAGGCCTGACAAATGTGTTGAATTTGTTTTCTTCTCCTTAAAACATTTATATAGTCTATTTTTTTTTTTTTTTTATAAATAATTGAGGCCTGCATTGTTTACATCCATGTTTGCAGGCTTGCTTCTTCCCAGCATTATTCTGGCACGTTGCTTCTTTCCTTGGTAAATTGTCACCTGTTGATCAGAATAGTGTGAAACCATTGGTAGGAATGTGTATCATGTCACCTGCATGCTCATGCACGTGCATTAAAAAAAAAAGGACCTTCTAATCAAAACATACCCCTACTAGTGGTCAAAAACTCCACAAGTTACCTATTAAAACATTTTTGTCATTGCACTTTCCATATTTTCCTCACTTTTCTCTGTCTTTTCTCTGGTTATTATTTTGCTGTAAAGTTGGATTTTTGCCTGTAAATAGTTGAGTCATTTAAGTTGTGAATTTACAGCGTCTCAGTTATGTCAAATAAACCTTCAACTGTTGTTTTCAGTGATGTCATGCATGTTAGCGCATGTTAGATTTCATAACCGAAATGGCCCGTGAAACGAAACGGCGTTAACTGCCTTTGTTTATGTTCATATTTCAGTTATGTGTACTTTATGGCAGCTGTAAAACCAGTGGAGTTGTAGCTGATAAAATTCTGCAGCTTTAGTCCGTTCAGCAGGAAAACTAGTGATTCTCTCACTAGGAAAATAAGTCATTAAATAAGTATGTGATTAAGGTGGCAGGTCAGGGAGGAAGTACATAAGACAACACAGTATTTAATTAAGAATGAAATTAACAGTGTTTACAGTTTAACTACTTACTGTAACTGTACTTCATTAAAACTCATTATATACAAGCTTATTTATTTATATGTTTAAGATTACTGATACCGTGTTAGAGTATATTACAGAAAATTTTAATAGTTTAGATTTTGTTTTTTGTTTTTTTTAAGACATTTATTTTGAAAGTTAAACAAAACTGACTTGCTCTTACTTTTAGGATAGGGGCCCCCCCATGTATACTTGTATCAGTTATTGGATTGAAATCAACCAGTTAGTGAAAAGTTTGAACAAAATAAGTCTTAATACAAAAATTCCAGATACAGTTGATCATATGCCATAGTTAGTTTATTTTATCATATTTTAGATTGTAAATGCAGAGAGTAAAGGGGTCTATATAGTTGAGCTTTTAAACCACCAACACCACTCCAGAAAGACACAGCCACCCCAACAGGAGGAAGAAAACAGGTACTTACAGAGAGAGGAAGAGAGAGAGAGACACACACACACCTATTAAGTCATTCAGCCTCTCACAGCACGAGCCTCACTTTGATGTCTGCCACATCAGACACGGTCCACGTTCAGAAATCAAACAAACCCCACCGCCGCCACCGCTGTCACTTCATTTTGACATTCCTGCAGCTGAGTTACAGCTGGGTGAACTCCACATTCAACCCCCCCCACCCCCTGCCCCCCTCTGACAGACACTTCAACACAACTGCAGAGCGTGGAGACATTGTTGTGTTCAACCTTCCATAAAATGAACAAATAAACAAAAGAAACCCACAAAAAGAGGCCACAGTTCTTCGTTTGCAGCATCTGCCGAGTTGAATCTCCGGTTTAAACTGAAGGTCAACATGTCTGTGTTTGGAAAATATGATTTTATGGCATCTAGTATAAATCTGTAGTTTAGCAGTGATAAGTGTGTAGCCACAGCTGCACAACCAGGTGTGTGAACGGCAAGGACTGGACATCAACCCATTTTTGAGTCAGTTGCATGCACGGATGCGAGCGTAGGTTCGCTACCCTTTGCCAGACATGTGGTTTGTGTATGACAGTCGTACAATTTCTGGTGAAGTTTTCTGCAGATGTAGCCACATTTCAACAGCTATAAATCTCTGTCAAATCAATTGTGTCGTGTGTTTATATTAGCTGCAAACAAATGAGATCATATTCAAAATGATTGTAAGACTGTAAATGATGCCAGTGGTTAACCAAAATTAAGACCACATTTCCCATAAAACCCGTCTTCTTTCTAGTACATCCTCAACCTCGCTGGTAATTTTCTCTTTACTGAAGAGGATAAACATGTTGATCATGTCTTTTCACTGTTTTTATCCTCTGAATTAATCCAATACTCTGTTTGCTCTGGAAGAACAGCGCTAATCTAATAGGTTTCCCGCCAAAATGGTGTCATCGACAAACAATGAACAATGAGGTGTGACCAAAAGTAAAATATTTTTATTTCAATTAAAAGCTTTAATTTGGAATTCAAACTATCAAATCTGCATTCATTACATTAATATCACAAAAAGTAAAAAAAAAAAAAGTTATTGCTCTTTAAAGGTGACATGGCCAAAATGTTAGCAAACAATACCATTCATTTGGAGTTGTGTTTATGTCCCCCTGATAAATATAAACCCAATAATCACTTAATTTTTACCTGTGTTTTGGTCTCCATCACATCCCGAAAGAAAATAGCTGCCTCTTTAGCTACTAGATGTTCACTTTTCCTCCCAGGCTAATTTCAAATTTTGTTAGTTTAGTGTCTGGTGCTAGCTAGGTAGCAGACGGTGTTTTTTTATATTGGAAATAGCTGCCTGCTGCTGTTGGAAACACGTTAAGGAATCCATAAAGTAAATATGTGAACATAAAACCAAAATAATGAGCTAAAAGAGGCAAAAAATCTCCACAGAGCTGCAGAGTTGTGTAATAATTCTCTGTGTTCATCACTTTGCACAACCCCTTCAACATTATTATAGTCATTATAGTCATATTGATATAAATAACACTGATAAATGTAGCAGTATAGCACTGCAGACAGGCCGTGGATTTGTTGTTATCAAGGCCAATCTGCCTGAGTACAACAGATAGAAAACTTTACTTCTTCTATTTCATCCCGTTTAATACATTTATCTTTCCCCCTTTGCTTCCCAGCAAAGGCCTACACTAAAAACAAACAGCCACCACTAAACAATCAGTCTCTGCAGCTGGACTGCTGGAGCTAGTTGCACCATGGTGTGTGTACGTGCGTGTGTGTGTACATGCGTGTGTATGTGCGTGCATATGTGTGCGTGCGTGCGTGCATGTGTGCGTGCATGCGTGCGTGTTGTGGGTTGTAGTTTGTGCATTGTAGTGTACGTGGTGTGATTGTTTTGTTGTGGTGATTGACCGTGGTTGATTGCAATCGTGTTTCCTCAGAGCTGGTTGGGATTCAACACAAACACAGGACTGTGATGCAGGTTTGAGCAAGAAGCACAAACACAATCACTGATAAATTAGCTGTGACATTTCCTGCCTGCTGTCGAAGATCATCTGATGTGATGAGTGTTTCCATTTATTGCTTTAGTGTTGACATACTGTGGTGTACCTATAGGGCTGGGCAGTAATTCAGTAACATTGACTGTGTTGCCAACTCAACAACTGTCAACAGCCTAGATACAAAGTTTGTGAAGTTACAGGTAGATTTAGATTGACTACAGCCTGAGTAACAAAGCAAGTTAGGCATTAGTGTGATTAAAACTGTGACTATCAGTATTTCTCATTAACAATGAATGTAATGATATCAGTAGTGTGAACGGTGTTGCTTGTAGTAAGAAGCTCTTAGCTCTGTGGAGAGTTTTAGCATCTTCTACTGTACTGTACAACATGGAGAATTTCGCAGTTAAAGAGCCTCAGTTGCACAAAACATCTTAAATTAAGATTTTCCTTAAAGTCTGAGTCAACGTTTCCTTATATGGTTCACTTCAGTATTTGAGGTTTTCTCCTTATCCTTACACTTAAGGAATCACTTAAGGTCAGTTAGACCGTTGCACAAAAGACCTTAGCGACCAAACTAAGGAAAAAAACTAAGGGTACCTGTGATTCTGATTTAACTGCAACGTGACGAGTTTAAGGTGATAAATCTATAAAATGAACACTTCCCAAGAAGAGTGCAGTTGGATCACTGCACGTTCCGCACTTTCTTTAGGCTCCTTCTTTATTAACGGTTGCTTTACAGTTTCATGCCACCTATGTTTCCGGTCAGTATCGTCAAGGTATTTCATGTCCACAGATCAACGGTCACTCCTTTAATGTTGCCGGCTTCCAAAAAGTGATAACAGGTATCACAAACTAATGCCAGCAAACCGACGGTCTCCATGGAAACAGTAGAATTTTACTGCTGTAAAATCTCTGTTTCTGCTGTAAATTGCTCAACTTTTTTTTCTTAAACTAAGGAACACCCTTAAGTAACTCCCTCAGCTAAGGAGAAATGAAACCTTAAGTGTCCATAGAAAATGAAAAAGGTGTTTTGTGCAACCAGGACAAAAAACAAGGGCACCAGAAACACAGCTCCAAAAAAAAGATAATGTTCCTCCGTTTCTGCTGAATTTGTAAAGAGGAAACTATTTGGTAACACAAACACTCTCTCTTAGAAATCATGTTTCCATACAACTAAACTGCAAATATGTTTTGTAGGAAACATAATCACTGACTGGCAATGTGTTTTTTTGAATGAATGAAGAATTGCGTTTATTAAGAGCAGCGGACTCGCCAGGAGATAGTTTGGGTGGATGGCAGCGCACAAAGCACACGACTGTCACACCAGAGAGCAGAGTTTGCATCCAGAGTCCCATCTGTGGTTTAGGCAACAAAAGTGCTTTGATTAAATTTAGGGAAAGATCATGGTTTTGGTTACATGAAATAAACACACTGTGTCTGAAGTCACTGTGAACTTTAATCTGTATTAAACCAGACCACGATCTTTCCTTAACCTTCACCAAGTGCTGCGAGAGTCTAAACAAAACCATAGAAAGTTTAATAATGGAAAAGTGGATATTGTGTAAGAGCAGATAGTTTGGGCAGAAAGCAGTTACATCATCTGTGAACATTTTACTGATAAATTCAGTATCGACGTCTTTGTAACTCGCCAAATATGTAAATTACCAACATATCCTCATGATGTTAATCTAATTACAATTACACTTCCTACAAAACATATGTGTGGTTGCTTTTAAGTTGTGAAACATAATTTTTTGGAGATGGGGTTTGGTAACACGTTCACCGTAAAAGCTTTTAAGGTTTATAACTTGTTGATTATATGATTATTAGATTGAGGTTATAACTTATTGATTATAATTAATGCAGGTTTAAACTTTATTTGACGTCATTATGTGAATATGCAGTTCTATACATAAGGATCTTTTGTATCTCTTTCATGGACATTTTTGCGTGCAAATCATTACCCAGTAATATCACACATGCAAATCAGTACATGACGTCAACTACAGCGACTTTTAGAAACTTCTCCAGCAGGTTTCAAGTACTTTTTTATTAAAACCACATGTACAACACTGACTATCCTACATCAGCTTGTAGATCAGGATGAAATCATTATGTTTTCTTCTGGTTTAAAGATTCCAAGCAATAATTAAAACAAAACAAACAAAAGATGTCATTAGGATTAATTTTTGGTAGTAATGAACATCAATTTTATTATTTTATATGTAATTTTGTACACATTTAACACATTATCTGGTAAAAATATGGAGAAAAATATTCTCATTAATATTGTGAATTTGATTTCAGCCTTAGTTATGCCTCATTTTTTCCTTTGCTGCATTAATCCAATTTAATCTTTAAGCCACACAGATTTTATCTTGAAGCCAGTTGCTGGTAATTGAGCTTGACTGCGGATATGAATCTAACCTTTTGGTAGTCATCCATTGAAAATCACCTAACGGCTCTCTTTTGATGTCATGTCAAAGAAAGCACGTTGTTCCCCCCCTCCGATTTTAAGGTCCTGTAATTTCATTCTCATTCTCCACTGGAAGACTTTCAGGTTTGGAGTTCACAAAAAGACTCTTTCTTCTTTATTTCCTTCCCTCCTTCCTGCTGCTGGCATCCCCTGAAAGTCAAGTAGGATGTCGGTCAGTTTCTGTCTGGTTTGAAGGTGGCTGGTCTCTCACTGTTTTCCTCACACAAACACATGCAAAATGCTGGTAGCTACTCATTACAACACATGTGGTAAATTGGCTGTTCTCAACCGAGAACCAGCTGTTTTAATATTTCTCCAGGTTGCTATTTTTCTCATCCTCCTCCCAGGGCAGATCACTTTCATCTCTGGCTGGTCAATTATAGACTCCGCACTGAAGTGAATTTGTGTTTTAGAGTTACATTTGATCCGTCTGCAAATGTTGAAGCTGTTTCAGATACTTTACAGAGACAAGGGACATTCTTCCAACCCAGTCTGCCTAAGAACATTCATGTTGGATAAATCTGCAATGTAGAATTTACAGCAGTGGTCGGCAACTGGCGGCCTGCACACCAAAACTGGCCCGTCAGATTATTTTGATGAGATTTTCTTTTCTTTTTTTAAATTTGGAAAGTCCCATATTCAGCTATAATGCCCCCCCGAACGTTGAGAGTACATGACGGACACAAAATTTCAAGAATCAAGCTGCACTGTCAGTCAAACAGTGCCCGGTGCTAAACTAGATCTCCATCATGGCAGTGTCACTTCCTTTTAAGCTATTTTGCCTACAAAATAAAGGCAGGAGAAAGTTCTTTTTTTGCAGCAATGCTTTATTTTCGAGCTGTTCCAGAGCTTTTATTCTGAAAAACTCTGTTGCTGACTGTCAGACCTCTGAAAGAACTGAGATGCAAATAACACCAGTTCAGTGAATCAGTCAAAAGTATATTATGTGACTGAACCACCGCACCACAGATGTGAGTAGCACCAAAGCAAATTGTAGTTCATCAGTTTGATTATGTTCTGGCCCGCCATCTAACAGAATAGAACCAAACTGACCTTATTTGTTGACCCCTGGTTTATAGTCTGTTCAGTAGCGGGAAGCTTTTTATGTAGCCAAGTTGAGAGCAGCAGTATAACACATCCAAGTTTCTTTTTTTTCTCATTTCGTATAATACACAGAACATACTGTATATCCAACAATAGTAAATGACAATCAGTCCTTACAAAACAAAAACAAAAACAAACAATAAGACCAACATACAACAAAAACTCACAATCTACAACTAGTTTGTGTCCCATCCCAGATCTGCAATTAATGTTAGTTGTTTTTGTTTTTTTGTTTGTTTTTTCCATAACCATGACCAGACTGAATAAGCACCAAATGTTTACATGGACCACCTACTGTGAGAGACAGGTTGTGGACAAACATGATCCGAGTGTATAAGGACCATGTGACTATATGATTACTTTTGTGCCTGTCCGAACTAGAACAAGAAGCGTCACAACTGGATATTGTTTCACTTTAATGGGTCACAACCTCAAAAGGTCGGGACTGGATAAGTGGAGGGTCGTGACAAAGCTTGATTCCGACAAGATGTTCTGGATAAAGTCAAGTCAACACCTTCTCCATATCAGTTGCTTATCACTTTTGTTTCCTTTAAGATGAATGTGTGTGCGAAGGTGGAGGTCAACATCAGAGGAGGTGGTCCTCCTCCCCCTCTGATGTTAGCCAGTAGAGGCTCTGAAGTTTTGTCACAAGTCGATCGGACATGTCTGACTCCTTCATGGAGGTCCAGTGATAAAAGACCTGTGAGCAAACAATGTTTTTTTCCAAATTATGTTTCCCAATTCAGTTGTTTAGGTGGTTATACCATAAATTGTACGGGGGGTTGGTTTATAGTTCGGTGTAAGACTAGATGAAGGAGAGATGGACAGATATAATCAAAGTAATCGTGTTTAATTCTCTCAGAGACAGAGAGCTACAGCTGTGGTGAGGGTCAGGGTTTGCACTGAAAATGTTTTTTCAACATACAAAAGAAGATTGGCCTCTTTTCAAACACTCCATTTGCTCTTCAATGTTAGCAAATGTTACCGCACAAAGCAGCTGGAATTGTCAAATCAGAGTTAGTGTGGTCTCCAAGTAGCTCTTGACATCTTTTAGGTGGTCCTCATCGGCTGAAGTGGGATCGTAAACATACAGAAAGAGATACTGCAACTGCAAGCACTATCATTTAGCCTTTGTATAACAGCTGGCAGCAGGAAAACAGTTCTTTAAAATTAAGGCTGTTTTTTTGTATAACAAAATTTGCATTAAATAATCTTAGAATAAAACTGAAAATTCTGATTAGGTTTATTCGTAAATGCAACAAAAGCAGCTTGACATGATGTTTTGCAACTAGTGTGTGATTTCTTCTTTGTTGAAAGGAAAAATAAACTCTGCAACAAAGACAAAACATTTATATAGTCTGATAGATGACCTCTGTTACCTTGTTTATCACGCTGGTTGTGATGGTTATACATCAACAATCTGCTTGAGGAAGATCTTAACATTACAGTCTGTCTCTTTTTATTGGTGGCTGTTGCCAAGTCAATGTCAATTTTTATAAATGAACTATTTGTAAGTTTTGCTCTTGCTACATAGCTTACCTTAGCATTTACAGCAGTAAACTCACCAGTCGAGAGGAAAAGTTGCGAGTTCAGCATCAAACTTCATTCCTTTACTCACCAAGAGCTGTCTCCAGCTTTGGTGTGTCACCACTTATTTTCTTCTACTGAAGTTAGCAAGCTAACCAGCTAGCTCCAGCCCAGTTGGCCCATCTTGTCACTTTCTCATACTGAGTCACTGTAGCCTCCAGTCTACGCTGAAGAATAAGTGCTGCTCAGAGAGTGTATTAAAACTTCTTGGCTGAAGCTGTAAGTAAACAGCTGCTAATGCTAATGCTGGCTAAGTAGTAATAACAAAAGTTAAAAATAACTCAATAAATATCATAATATTAATAGTTAAATATATCATAATAGTTTGAGGGAAAAAGTCATAATGTTTCAAGAAAAACGGCACACTATTTTAAAAACAGCAACAATTTGAGAAAATGTTCTGTAATTTTTGAAAAAGTTGTAATAGTTTCAGAAGAAAGTCATATTGCTATAAGAATAAAGTTGAGACAAGGTCATTTTACTAGAAAAAGTGTGCAGTACTTAGAGCAAAGGTTATAGGATTTAGACCAAAAAAAGTCTGAATATTTTAGAATAAAGTCATTATATTCCCACAGACATGTGAGATCCAGACACTCAGACGTGAGCAGATGATGAAATTTACACAAACCCTTGCGGCGATGTAGACGTACGACATGTATTTATTTATATCTTCCACCTCCAGCCATCTGTTATGGGTATATTCTCATAGTTTCAGATTTATTGGGAATCATTGCTAATGTCAGCCTGTAAATCCAATGGAGATATTATAATATTTGATATTGAGCTATTCAAATAAACTCGACAAACTGAATAACATTGTGAGGTAGGAGTCCTTTCAGGGGCAATCCAAGTTTGTTTGTAATGGCACGGTCCTTTAAGATGCTTTCATACCACAGCTCTTTTCTTGGCAACACACACACACACACACACACTTTCTATTAAGTAACTTTATTAAAAAGCCTGTGAGAGAGCTAAACAGTGAGATTAGTAACCATGGGTGCAGGGCCAGAAGGCAGAGATCTGCAGGTCATTTGACTTGTGCAACACTTTTAACAGAAGACAGGAATGGATGATGAAAGACCTGCAATTTAGAGGAACCGACAAGGTTAGGACTAAAGCTATTTACTAGCTACTAGACTAACAGTCAATACACCACTTACTTTTCTTTAATAATGCACCAGCTTAATTAAACTTTGATCATCCCTTCAGGAAACTGAGTCATAACAGCAGAAAATAAAAAGATCCAGCAGAGAAATGAAGCAGGAAAAGGAAAAATATTGACATTATTAAACATTATGTGAATAGAAATTATATCACAGGACAAGGTCAACTGAAAAAAACATTGAAATATATAAATATGATGACATGGCTTTTAATGTGAATAGCAAAGACATTGCTTATTATTATTACTGCATCAAACTTAAACTAGCAGATGAATTAATGTGAAGACTATTTATTCACGCTATATGACAGATTTTTGTTCCTAGTTGTTTTCAATGACATTATTTACCTCACTTTACTTTCCCAGTTCTCCTTGAAGCTGCCATTAACAGCAGACATCCAGCATTTAAATACATGAAAAGAATATACCAATCAGGCTTTTCTGGCCCCAGTCCTTTAATGTTGGGTATCTGCCAAGTATCAGAGTCCAGTCTGTTACTTACAGTTATTTAAATTTTGATTAAATTTGTACCTGCCATATTGAAATAACAGCTGTGGACTATTTAATCTGACATACCGTATTTTCAGGATATACTTGATTCAAATATAAAGTTAAAAGCTTCAGTTATTTCTATAATGTGAATTAAATTTTAACTGGGAGAATGCAGCTCCTGAAACTGACATGATGTGATCAGTTAGTTGGAGTCGTTGCAACTACAGAAACACTTGGTCCACTCTGATTATAAGGTGGTGTTTTTATAGAGTGATACTTCTTACCTCACAACTGATCTTTGGCTACTCTTTGAGTGCACACGCCAGCTTGCAGAATCCACTTTAACCAGACAACAGACAAGTTTCATTTATGTGATGGAAATCTTGTGTTAACCTCTGATGGAAGAAGTTTCAGGAGACCCAGATGTCTTAAGCAGAGGCATTTATTGAAGCCCGGCCGAGGAGAGCCGGGCACAGGTCCAGGCGAATGAGAGGTCAGGGGGCCCCTGGGCCAGAGCCTTTGCATGAAGGGACTGTTAATATTTCTAGTCATAGAGCTCAGTTAAAAGACATGAAATGATCACAGAGACACAGTGACCAGAGGGAGACGCGAAACAACCACAAACCTGTCTGTACTCAGGGGCCCATTCTCTCATCATCAGTCTATGGGTGTTTGTCAGGGATGGCTGAAAGTGAGAAGCTGCAAGAAGAGAGCGTCACATGTTCATCGGCTTCATATTAGCTGATACCGATCCATTAAAATATGCTGAATGGTGGACAGACGACACAAAACATAACAAACAAACCAAAGAAATACTGGCAGGAGAAAATTAGAAAAACGTTCAAACAACAATTATGAAATTAGAACAAAAGGATCTTTGTGTGTTACTTTTTGATCTCGACAGATTTAAGCACTGATTTGTTGTACGTAGTGTAGTTTGACAGCAAAAACATTTCAAATGTCAGAGACAGGAAATCTTTCGTGAAATACGACTCTTTTAACTGCAGCATGAACACAAGTTTATCTACTTCTACATAGTTACAAAGAACACGTACACAGACACACTCATCACCCACACACAGAGACTGCGGCAGATAAAGAGATAAATGAAGTCACCATGTTGTCTTTGGCTTTGCCCACAGAGGAATGCAGCTCTGGTTGACCTCCCTCTGTCTCCTCTCTGCCCTGACCGTGACACTGTCCAGCCAGCCTGTCTGTCTCACTCGGGGTGTGTGTGTGTGTGTGTGTGTGTGTGTGTGTGTGTGTGTGTGTGTGTGTGTGTGTGTGTGAGTTCCTGGTACACACATGATTTTGTGGGGAACCAGACCTTTTTAGCTGATTTTGTTCAGGGGACAAAAAAGGTACCAGGGGAATGAATGTAGTTTATGGAAAGTCCTCACAATAATAACAAGACAAGTCTGTGCATGTGCGTGAGTTTGTGCACGTGTGTGTATGTGAGCGAGAGAGAAAGAACTGAGGAGAGGAAACATCCGACGGAGAAACAGATCTTCATTGTGCAATAAATACACAGCCACCCAGATCCCTTATTTCCAGGGTTGAGTGAGCAGCACATGACACACACACACACACACACACACACACATACACACACACACATGAACAAGTAGAACAAAGATTTGTTGTTTTGTAACCTTTTTTTATGAATCAGACCGTTTAGCTCTGCTCTTTATCATGAATTCCAGTAGGAAGAGAAAGATGAAAGAGAGCGTTTCAGTAGCAGTGCACCCAGTTGGTAATCGGTCTCTTTTTCCATTAATGTCGGACTGACAATAATATTTTAAAACAGGTCTGCTCCAGTCCTTGAGTCATCTATGATACGATGGAAAGATGCAGTTTGTGGTATTTTTATGCCCAATTTAGCACAAAAGTCTGTTGTTTCTGCATTAAGACTTGCACATTATGAAAATAAAAACATACAATAATGTTTGGATCCAATAGAGTGGTTTTTCAATTGCATAGCAATATCTTAAAATATGTTGTAAAATAATAAAGAATGATATTTGACACTCACTTTTCAGTCATGAATAAAACATTGTTAGAAAGACTTTGAATCTGTCACTGACATAAGTGGTTTAACTGACGTGGGCAGACATTACATTGGAAACTGTCAGGTCTGCTGCGGGTTTGGCATTTTTGTTTCTTCATCCTCAGCCAAGACAAAACAACAAGCAATCATATGACTGCTGACTGCAAGAAGAAACACATCCCAGCCTCATATCTCTACAGAGCAACACACACTGACAATAACTGGCTGTAGTCTATGTGTGGCTACACACACAGCTCTGGCTTCATGATGGGCATCAGTTCTGCCTTATATGTCACTGTTTCCTGTTTCCCATGGTCAGTGTGGGGCCTTATTAGGTCCCTTACTTAGGTCCCATATTTTACACTTTTCCTGTTTATTTGAAGTGTTGAACCATAAGAAAATATATTATATATATTTAATAATATATATTTGTGGTTTCAAGTACCAAAAATAATCTAAATGTAGTTTTACATCTCCTCTCTCAGGCTTCTCTCTGGTGCTCTACAACAGGTCGGTGAGCCAATCAGAAGAGAGGAGGCTCTGAGTCTCTTCTGATTGGCTGACTGTTTTCCTAGTGATCGAATAAAAATATAGCAGATTTCAGGTAAACACTCAGAGAAACCAAATCCTGCAAGGTTGGATGGTGGGTCTAGGTGGGCGGGACTTGGGGCATGGCTGAGGGTGGTGACTGTGACATCACAAAGTTACAGAAGTCCTGACGGCTGGTTTTAAGGTTTCTGAATACAGGCTGTGTAAATTTCTCTGTGAACTGAGGCTTTGATACTTTCACAGTAATAATATAGAACCTAGACCTGCTTTATAATCAAACAACACATGGACATCTACCTTTATACAACATGGGACCTTTAATCCATCGCCTCCATCATGTGAAGGGTTCACATTGTGAAGTCTTTGTATTGTATGTGTTGAATCACGTGTGAATGGAAATGTAGACAGAGGTGTGTCCAAAATTCACTTTGAGGAAACGATGTGTTGAATTGAAAATCTAGTTGTTGGTTATGTTTTTTGGAACAGGTTCAACTTTTGTATGAATTCACTATACCCAACATTAGTCCTTTAGCTTATATTACAACTCTCTGCATCCCCATGTTGGTCAATTAGATTTAGGCAAGTATGTCTCCCCTTGAATCAGTGTTTGCACTAACAGTCCTTTTAGATTATTTGTTGGTTGTTTATTTAAAGTGTATAATAATCATGTTCAATGTAGCTAAAATGCTGCAAATCTTGTGAATCAACTGCGTGCTGTATCAAGAGACAATGCAAGCACTGAACCAATAATGCAGAATTCATTCAGATGACACACTGAAGTCCAGCTGTTGTGTTGGCCTGCTGTCCCAGCAAACAGCATTTGATACATGAATGGATAAACTGTCCTCTCCTCCACCGAAGAATCCAAAGACCGTGAAGTTGTGAATTTGGGACGAGTCTGTGTTGTGAATATTGCTGCCACGCCACTGTGTGCGAGTTTATATTTTTGTGCATATGTGTTAAATCAAGAGGAAAGATTAGGAAGGGAATGGAAAAGACAAGAGATGACTTTCCCATCCTGAGCTGAGCTTTGAGAGGTTTGAAATGGATTTGTCAGGCATAAAGCTCATCTTTCAGTCTCTTTCTCATCAGAATTGCCTGAAGCCACAGAACACTCACCTTAAAGACTCATCTTTCCAGCTGTAACTCAACAGTCCGTCGTTATAAGGGCTGATGACTGAAAGAGACGTGCAGTTACAGCTACAGTATTTTGGATAAAACTATAAATTCTTGACATTTACGGATACATTTTCAACACTTCTTCTGCCCTTCCAGATGTTTGCATCCAATAAATGTATATTTTGGTCATTTAAACTTTGTTGAATAAGTAAAACTATCCGTAACTCTGGCACAAAAAGAATACATACAAATTAGGAATGTTTCAAACACTCTGATAAACCCACTAGCTGTCCAGCAATACACAGCAGACAGAACAAACATAGTTGAGCATTTAGCAGCTAATGAGCCACAAGTTTCCCTCAGGGGTTGTTGGAGACCGAAAGCGGAGTCAAAAGGAGAGTGAATATTGTCCAGAAGCAAAACTCCAAATCAGTAACGTTTCTCTGTATCTGCTACATGTTTGAATAAGCAACTGCTTGCTAATATGTACAAAATAATAAGGTGACCCTTTGTCAATGATGTGTTTACATCTTGTTCTGCTGCCCCCAGGCGGCCAAAAAAATCAGTCATTTCTGCATTAGATCAGAGATGTTAGTGTGAATAGAAACGCCGCTGTATCTCCATTCAGTTACCTGACAATGACCTCTGTGGTTAGGTTGATCGTATATACAGAGCTTTCCATGTTAGCAGAGCAGCAGTTTAACAGACATCAGTTAGTGGAGAGTGATTCCTAATACTGATGGATGATTCCTCGAGGTGGTGAGACCAGAGGAAACAAAGTGAGACGCTGTGGAAAATCTCTTCTGGCAACAAGATCTGATTACAGGTCCATACTGTATGTCTTTGCTCTAATAGTGCACAGTTGTTCTGAACTGTGAGAACCCACAGCTCCCAAACAGTCTGTGGAGAAGAAATGTAATTCTGCACCTAAAACTGGCAAAACCACACTGTGGTCTCTCTGACAAATTTCAGAAAATTTGGAAACAGTTCATGGATTACATTAACACTAAACTCTGCGCCGCCACTCCTTCTGTAACTTTTGAATTATCCTTAGAAGATTATCTGACAGGATTGTGGTATTGATGTGTTTGTTGCTGTTGGGAAAATTGTCTCTTTCCCAAGTGTCAGCTTTCAGAAACTATGTAAAAAAAAAAGCCAGATCTCTTTCTTTTACTTAACCACCATGGATTTTTTAGTCCATCATGTGATGTTTAGTGAGAGTTTCAGAAACCCAAAGTCCTCATGTCCTCCTCCTCTTTCCCTCCTCCTCCTTATGTTTTCCTCTTCTTCTCCTTGGCCTTTTTTTTTTTTTAATCCGCACTTCCTCTTCTCCTTCATCTTCTAAGGATCTGTCTTAATACCCAGACGTGCAGTATTTTGTTATCAGTCAGGTCCCTGCTGCCATGACATATGTCGGTGCCACAGTGCCTGAGTGGCTTTTAAGATGTGGATATTAATCAAGCTTAGTTAAAGAGGCCGCTCCAGAACTCATGTAAATAAATGGCTTAATCAAGCTCTGATGTTTTGTTGGTTTAATTTAATTTCCACTCAATAGATAAAGTAATTGAGCTGAGTTGTCTAGAAGCAGGTTGGCCCACTGAACACACTGTAAAAAAGACGCAATGTTACACAACACAATATTATTTTGAATGGTTTCTGCCTGATTCAATATACGTATTTCTCAAGATCATTGATAAAAGGGTGTGATTTTTTTTTTTTACAAATAAGCAATGTCATTCGCATCTTATCTCGTAGCCACTGTGGAGATTCGGCCAAAAGCAGTTTGAATAACCTGCCTAATATTCAGATGGAATTCAAAGTGTTCTTCTCATCTGTTGATTACTCCAAGAAAGCATTAACAACACTTCAGTCAAATTAAGTGGACCTTGTTCATCTCCTTCTTTTCCTTTCCCTTTTTTTCCTCCTTTGTTCTTCTTCTCTTCTTTACTTTTTTCTTTACCTTTATATATCCTTCATCGTTCAGCAGCAGCATGAAGAAACTCCACCACACTATCAGGTTCTGGTTGAAATTGTGTGTGTGCGTGTGGGTGTGCGTGCACGTGTGTGTGTGTATGTGTGTGTGTGTGTGTGTGTGTGTGTGTGTGTGTAGTGTAGTGTGTGATGACGCTGATGACAGACCATCATTTAGCAATTAAGTGCCCTGTGTAGTGGAGAGATTGCAGCTTATTTAGTGTTTCAGGTCATTAGAAATAAACCTAACACACATAATGAGCAGGAATTTAGATGGTTTGTTTGCAGCAGTGCGGCTTCGCAGCACTTTTTTCGCTCTGAGGTCATGTAACGCTCTCCTGGCATGGATACTAACACACACACACACACACACACACACTTTTAGAGCTCTCTTAGATACATGGAAACAGAAACATTCAGTGTGTGTAATATTCGGCTGTTATGGGCATCACTGTGTCAAAGAGCATGTGTGGAGGGAATTATCTGCTTCCTCTTGTTTCCCAAGTAATCCCTTTTTTCTCCATCTGAGGTTTTTTTTTTTTTTGCACACATTGGTCCCCACTGTCTTGCAGAGAGGGATGTCGTTATGACGTAACGCCGAGGATCTGGTTTCAAAATATCTCTCGGGCTATCGAGCCGTTACCACGCAACATTCTCTCAACATAACATGAAACAGAGGAGCTTTTTCTCATTAGGCACGGTCGAGAAGCGAGAAGAGACTAAAGAAGTGGCCTCAGTGCCACAGCCAAAAACAAGACAAGAGAGGTTCATTGGCAATATGTTAACTATCAGCAAATGTGATGTTGCAGCTAAATAAACACGGGTGTAATTCAGAGAGAAACCACATAAATGAGGGTGAAATTACTTTTGGTGATACTGCTAACAACCCTGAAGTGTGAGCTCAGCTAGACACTGCCTTCTTTAAGCAGTCACAGGCCAAAAAGACACTATTTTTAAGGTTATAATATGTTTTTCAATGTTAAATCTTAATCTGCGATGTAACTATTAACTATAGCTGTCATATAAATGGAGTAGAATAAATAGTACAATATTCCCCGGTGGTGTCGAAGTGTAAACTGATATAAAATGGTCGTAAAAGTAAAATGCACTTAGCTAAACTCCATCAGTGGGAATCCATAGGTCATATCTTTAAAACATCACTCTCTCTCCTGCAGGTATTGGACGAACAGCAACATGCAGACGCCAAATTCAACATCAGTCCGAATGAAGACAGAATTTCCACAATCTGATATTACAGCACAGAGAACGTCATGTTAAGCCAACGCTGGAAACTAATTTTGGGGCTAAAATAAAAATACTTAGGTCTTGGTTTAACAAAACAATACATTTAGCAGGAACAGGCGACCAGAATTAGTGCAGGCGACAGAATCAACATCTGCTCTGCATTAAAATGTTGGTTAGATCCAAGCTGACCGTAGTGATTGATAGTAACCGATACTTAGTCGTAGCTGAGGGATCAGTGAATCAACACTCAGGACAAACCCCTCACTCTGAGTCTTTCTCTTCCCCTCCCCAGTCTCTCGTTCCCAGGTGTCTTCACAGCGACAGGAGGTGCTGATGGAGAACGTGACCCGGATGTCGGAGCGCTCTCGGCTGCTGCAGCAGACCCTGGGCGAGGCGTCCACTCAGGCCGACCTGCTGGAGAACATCTGGAAACTGGAGAACCTCTTCCAGAACCACAGTGACTGGCTGCAGAGGCTGGAGATCCTCATCAAGGTGTGACACAAGACTGAAAACAGGGAACGAGAGTTTATACAGATGCACACCTGGAAAATGTTACAGGTCATGGATAGAGTTTAATGATGATGAGTTTATTCAGTGACACAAATGTGCTGGAAGTATCTGCCCCAATCCCACCGTCCGACAATTATAAAATGTTACTTTGTGGATGAAATCTATAGATATTGAGAGGATAGATGTCTGTATATTAAGTTTATTCATTTTCTTTCTCCATTGGTGCGGATGGTGGGTGGGTGGGTGGGGTAGTTTGTGAATTGTCCGAGCTGTCCTCCTCTCCATAACAAACTCAGAGACTCACCGACACAGTTCAGTGGCTGAAGCTGAGCTGTCTAACATTTTCTCAGCTTGTTTCTCTGATAACTTCAGATCCAGACGTCCCATGACTAAAATCCTTCATCTGGCTCAAATATATAGTTGAAAACCACCAAGGTGTAAAAAGTGTGTGTGACTTAAACGTAGATAAAAGTCCATTTTGAGTCTCTGGCAGGCAACCACAATGCTGACCTTGACCGTTACCATGATTAAAATCACGTATTTTTCTATGTTTGAGAATTGATAGAAACATTTGGGATAATGTAAGAACACAACTCAAAACACATATCACATCGATCTTATCATTTTTAGACATTTTAATATGGAAAAGTTACAGATTATAATTTTTTGGGTAACGAAGAGGAGTAAAGCAGTTGTTGATGGATGAGGCTGCATTTATTCACTTGTCTCGGCCATTTTTGGGATTGAAAATAGTTTAATTTACACGCCTTTCAGTCCTGCATATCTGTGCGATACTACCACAATATGCTATGGTCTCTTCCTTGCAGGGCGTGGAGGTGGAGCTGAGGAGCATCCAGACTTACTCTCTTCAGTCAGAAGGCTACCTGGTGCAGCTGGACGACAGGCTGTCCTCTCTGAGCAGCTCCGCCAGCCGGAACCTGACGGGCCTGAGCTCGGAGGTGGCCCGAGCCTCCACCTGGCTCCGTGACCAGGACCTCCTGCTCCGGTACACACACACACTCACACACACACACACACACACACACACACACCTACACACACACACACACACACACACACACACACACAGATGACACTGAAGATCCTCATTTGCAAAGTATAAAAGTGTAACTGTATCACAATGAAAACTTTGTACAATGTAATGAAAAGTCTTATTTGTTTCTGCTCTCTGTCAGGGAAACCTCAGGGAAGGTGAGCGGGCTGAGGGAGAAACTGGACGAGGTTAACTGGACGGTGGGAGCTGTCAATCACACCTTCAGCAATGACATCACTGTTCACAAGTTGAAGATACAGGATTTGCAGGTTCATCGCAAGTTTCGTATTCATCAAATCTACAACTGAGAAGATTTTTTAAGCACAAAATTAACATTTATACGCGGCACATAAACAATACAGGAAATATTACTGGTGCTGTCTAACTGCAGCATACTGATGATCTAACCTCCTCCTGCCGCTCAGATCCAGATCAGCAACATCACCGAGGACACCAGCAGTTTATGGGTGACCCACGTCCACACGGAGGCCCAGCTGAGGAACGAGATGGAGATCCTCAACACGATCACAGAGGACCTCCGCCTGAAGGACTGGGAGCACTCCATGACCCTGAAGAACCTCACCATAATAGAAGGTCAGAGAAAGAGAAATTGATGTCTGTTCAGATTGCTTTTACTTAACTGGGATGTGGCTGTTCCCAAAGGAGACACTTGTCCAAAATCTGTCAGGCTAAACTCAGTTTTAGTCTTTTTTTTTTTTTTTTCTAAACATTCTTTCAACGTCATTGCAGTGAGTATATTTTTACCAGGAAGAAAGTTCTAGATACATTTGAGAAGATGTTAAATCAGTGGTTATGAGAGGATTAGACTTTTAATCCCAGTTCTAACCTCAATATGCTAATGGTGGTTTTCCACGGGCCTGATTTTAACTGGGCCGAGCCCCGCCAAGCCATGAACTCATGTTTTCTGTGAGTGCTGACAGCAGGTGATGATGTTGTGGTCCTGCTTGGTAATGGAATCGTGCTGGGGTGGTCTTTCCCTTCTAAAGCTTTATAAACCAGCCAAAGTGCTCGTTACGTGGTGAGATATCTTCGGAATCCCCCAACGCCTTTCTGCCGTCGGATTACACTGTTCCTGTAACTTTCCAAAATCAACAATCCAACATTCACACCTTCCTCATGTGGTGATTGGCCTCATGCAAGGATTGAACTTTTGTCATTATCGCTCCTCTTTTATTTGTTACACAATCGTTTGTGGCGCTTTTCATGTGAACAAGCGACTGCAACACAACAAAATATCCTCCTGGAGAGGCGGTATGAAAATGTGCGCTGATATCCCTGTTTTTCATCAATATTGTGTCATTCTCTCTGTGTTGACCGGCTTCTAACTCCTCCTTCAACACCTTTTACCTTGCCATGCTGTACGGTGGATAAACACTTAACACCGTGCCAAGCATGACTTGAATAGTTGAGGTTGCTGATGCGTCAGCTCAGTGTGAGCATCGCCAGCTCTACGGAAAAACTGTTGCTAAGTGTGATTGGCTCAGAGACCTCAGATTAACTGAAATTATTCACTTTCACCTCAGTCCCCTAAACAGTCTGTGCACGCCACTGCTTATATATCAAAAGATTCTGTCAAAACCACAGGAGGGAACTGCAAAGTTGATAAAGGCTGCATGATATACAAGAAAAATCAAATTGCAATAATCTTGGCAGATATTGCGATATGCGATTTCAGTTGGAATGGTTGTTTTTGCATTTCATTTTCACAAAAAAAATGTTTAAATGATGATGTAATTTCTGTTGGGTCTTGTGCCAAACAAACATGTTTACATGTTTTGGTACGTCTGGACAATATGATTTGTAGGCCGGGGCGTCTCTGTAGCACCGCAACACTTATGGTGCTAACAATGCACAACAATGTGGTGACACATTTTACTGCAAAAAATCCTGCAATGTTTTTTTTTTTTAGCAATTCCTGCGATTTGGATATTGCACTTGGCCATATCATGATTTTGATTGTATTTCAATTAATTGTGCAGCGCTAAAATTAATTCAATATTTAGAGAAATGCCTAAGAACAGTTGGTAATGGATCAAGCAACAGAGGTCTATGATCTATGTAAGCATAACATCTTCAGCAGAACTTTATCATTGCTAAGAAGGAATTGAGTAATCGTAATAGAAAAGAGAACAAAGAAGAGACAAAGAAGGGACTTTCTGGATAACAGTATCATGCATATGTGCAAAATATTTGTGATGTGAAATTTACAAAACAAGACATCCATGCCTTATAAAAAACATCAAGAAGTAATAAGAGGAAGAAGAAGTAAGAATACATGAAAAACATGAGTTTACTGCCCCAGAACGTGAGAACTTTGACTTTTGGTATAATGAATCCCTTTGGGTGGAGCTCAGTGCTGCACAGAGATCATTTACCGCCGCTCGTCTGA
This sequence comes from Seriola aureovittata, assembly GCF_021018895.1. NCBI lineage: Eukaryota > Metazoa > Chordata > Actinopteri > Carangiformes > Carangidae > Seriola > Seriola aureovittata. The sequence continues at coordinate 4,347,367 of NC_079382.1, forward strand.
GCCAATACATGTTTGCAGTGGGATTGAATGCAAGTGACCCCAGCATGCGAACGTGATTTTACACTGTGGGATTATTACCCCGGGGTATTGAGCAACTCTGAATGTTCTTCCTCCAATCTGTTCCGAGCTGATTAGCCCCGACTTGGTGCGACTCTCGCTGCCAGCGTACCAAATGACTTCCCTGGCTTGTTAAAGTCAGAATAGGTATGTCATGATGTAATGCTGGCAGGGGACGCGGCCCGAGCTGATTGATGGCAACTCGAACTGAATGAGACCCCTGATCTCGTGTGTGCTTCACATGTGGGTGGGATGCCGTTCCTCCTCAACCTGGAAACAATTGTGGGTTAAATTTAGACGCTACATCCAGAATGAAAACTCAACCACTCAGCTCTGTCATTAGTTTTAGCTCCGCAAGCCCATTTGTTCGTTGTTAGCTCACAGTCACCTTAGCCAAGAAAAGTTTTACATCTCTATCCATGTTTATCCTCCTCTGTTCTGTTCCCTTCTCCTCTCAGGCCTCCTCCTCTTTTTTTTCACTTCATTTGCCTTTAATTCCTCCGGGACTCACATGTTCATGCCACACATGTTCCTTGTTTCATTAATATTAAAGAAACACGAGAAGCTGTTTGAAACATCGCTTGAGGTCTTTTTTGATGGGCGATGCAAAACGCCTCTCCAGGTAGTAAATGATTACGCAACATGGTAGTATTTACAGTAACATCTGCCGTGAGACTAAATGCATCAGATGATTTTAATGTGAACCTGCACACTGCGTGTGCATGACATCATCATCGATTGGTTAGCCAGAGGTTGATACCAGTAATGACGTTCGAACAGCTAAACTGTGAAATGATTTCACACATTTGCTTGAGTTCATTTATTGTTTAGGAGCAGCAAACTCCATCTCCTTTTGGTACTGTAGATCAGTGGTTCTCAAAATGGGGTCCAGGGACCCCTAGGGGTCATTGAGGGGGTTTCTGGGGGTCCCCAGATCAAGGTGATACACACATGAACAATGGAGGAAATCAGTACCATACCAAACAGAGCAACGTCCGCACCTCATCACTTGACCACGGTGTGGTTTTGCAGGTTGGCATACTCCAGGTATAGAACAATAACTAACAGAAATGTAACAGGCTACAGTGGGCGCTGATTGGTTGTTTAAAAATGGGGTGCGGTGAAATTGACGACTAGTGTTTAGACAATAAGTGATGGGACACAAATCCTTAGAAAGATATTATATTAAATTGGCTTCAAACATAAATGGTCATTTTTTTTCTGATTGTGATCAGATGAACATTAGAAAACCTCCACTCCAATGCACACCAATAGTTTCCAAAAGTTGAATCCAAAAAGTCATTACAGGCGCTCTCCACTCATTTATTATTGCACCTCAATGTCTTGTAAGACACAGATCAGTGCAGGTCAGCTCAGGAGAAGCCAGAATGGCCTCACTGTTAGTCTCTTGTACGGGTCAAACTGCAAAAACACTGAGTCCTTCAATTTCCAGCGTCTTTTATTAGACCTTTGCTGCCTGGTAAATGCCAGCGTCTATCAAACTCCACACTCTCAGTCTGTAACAGGCTTTCTGTAAAAGGTTGTGAGTCTCCAAGCAAAATCAATGATACAATAACATTCAGATAATAATGGAACCTACTAGGTCTGTCCACGAGCCAGGCTTTTCAGAGTCCACTGAGCATCAGCTCTTCTACTCAATGCATCGTTCTGGCGGGGTTGTATCTATCATTTTTCTTTCATTTTAATTTCCCACACAGTCACACATAGTAGGGGTCAGCACCTCTGCGTGTCTGTCCTGCCGGGCCGCTGCCAACGCTGTCAGCCAGACGCTGTCAGCCAGACGCTGGAGTTGACGGTGTACGAGCGAACAACAGAAAGAAGTTGCGCTGTCTGGCGTCGTGCTGCTGTTTGTTTCCATCCGCCTGTCCTTACTTTCATCCTATTTAGTTTTTTGGTTCGGTCATTTTAAAGGGATAATTCAGGTTTTTTGATATGGGGTTGTGTGTGGTACTCATATATAGTCATATATAGGCACATTACCTGCAGTAGATTCTGTTCAGCGCACTCCCAGTTCGGAAAGACTAGCAGAGCTATGTGTGGCTGTGCACGGGGCCATGAGAAAAAACATGTTTTAAATATCAGTTTGAATGGATATTGGATTAAATGTTTTCATGTAGAATATTTTCAGCAGTTTATCTTCCTTTGAAAACACATTTTTTTTCAACCGCTGAGCTACCGTATTCCTACACACAAGTTGCTTCCTGATTCACTCAGCTGACCTGCGGCGTAATAGTGTGCTCAGTAGGTGCGCTTGTGCGTAGGAATACAGTCTCAGTAGGCGTTTTTAAAAGTGTCTAAAACACTCCCTCTCTGGCTCTGCTAGTGTGCCCATGCTCCCGGTCGGCTTTCCTAGTTAATCATGAGTACCTCACACAACCCCACATCAAAAAACCTGAACTATCCTACTATACCTTTAAAATGGCCGAAGCATAAAACTAAATAGAATGAAAGTAAAAAAAAAATACTTGGATATAAAGTGAACAGCCAGTCACAACCATCACTCTGTGAGGGAACTGAAATAAAATGAAGTGCAGTGAAATCATCAGCTTTTAGATGACAGCCCTTGAGCCGACCTACATCAGGTTGCCTGTTGCCTGAACTTTGTGTGATCTACAGCGTCATTTTAACTAGTATGAGCTCATTGCTACATAGGCTTCTATAGCTCTCCACAGCGTCTGTGGAGTCTCTGCTTTTTCAAATGCACTAAGCTGAAAAGTCTAAACTGCCAGAAAGCAAAACAGTTCAGGTTTCAAACGTAAGAAGCCAAGAAGGACACGCTACGTGTATTTCCCAGTATTGTAGAGAAAAACATTGTGATGTTGGTGAAATGGCATGACCGCAAGTTCTTGCCCTCGCTGAGTGGTATTCCCCTCTCTTTCCTTTTCATATTCTGTGCCATATTTTTGTTCCTCCTCCTCCTCCTCCCTCCTCTTGTTGTTTCATTACTCCCTTCTCCAGTCTTATGTACATCACCATGTTACTCTGGTGTACGGGTTTAATTGGCATAAACCAAAAACACTATATTTCAATTTGACAAGTGTGTGTGTGTGTGTGTGTGTGTGTGTGTGTGTGTGTGTGTGTGTATGTGAGAGAAAACTAGTCCCTTTATGCATGCTTGTGCAGAGCCTAGCAAGCATTCAGTTTATATGCAGTGGTTGAGTTTAAGTAATTAATTAAAACAGCTGTAATCCATGTCACTAGTTTATCTGTCTGGCCTGCAGCTTTACTGTAATGTTCATTCCCACTGCTCTCATAGCGTCATATTTGGCTGCAGCAGAAACTCTAGAAATTGTCCACAGACTGCTCAGCACCAAACAGCAGACTGACAAATTTTACAACTCTCTGGTGAACATAGTGAAGCATTTAGAAACTAAAGAGCCAGATACATTCCTCGGGAGTAGGTAGAGACCAAAAACTGAGCTAAAAGAGAGTAAATATTGAACTCACATTGATGAGGTGGAGAGAAACACGATTTCATATGGATGATTCTGTTGTTTCTGCTGCTCATAAGTAGCCAAAAAGAAAACAGTTATTGTAGGTTTAAGCTCAAGGAAAAACTGCAGTCGTGGCAAATAGGCATTGTTAAGGTGTGGTTTTTAGTTGGACTAAACTAAAGCACTTGGTTATGGACAGATTGAGTTTGTTTTTAGCTGGAGCAAACGCTTCTAAAGTGTTGATGTCAAATGTTTTGTACTCTCATCTACCACTCACACCTGTAGTCTTCCTTTTTTTTTAACACCATAGAACAATGTCGCACGACTTTCCAACTAAGCCAATGCTGTTTCTGGACAGAGAGGATCGTATCATGGCCGTCAGATGAACCACTCGCAAAGTATTTCCTCAGTCTGATGTTTTGGAGCTGTGAAAATGTATCTCTCTCCACCATACATGAATCAGTCTGAAGTTTCAATAACTCAAAATGCTTCAGTGCGCTGAGGAAAGCAACATTTGCATCAGAGGACAAAGGCTAAGTTTATTCACTGTGTTTGTTGTGCCTACACCCACCCAGTTTTATTTTCTCATTTTCATCCTTTTAATTTGTGCAACTCGTTTCATCATTCAACCTCCAAGAAGGTTCTCCCAAGTTGCGTCAGGAGATTACACAACTTGACAATTGACAGATGTGCGGTATTATATTAAGATTCATCATCCAAAAAAACACAAAAACATTGAGTCACAGGGGTTTTTGGTGCAGCATTAGTGACGTGCAGGTTTCAGCCTGATGATCTGTTGTTGCTGAGCGCTGCAGGCTGAGTTTGTTCTCCACTTGCTCATATGTTACAAGTTGATCTGAGCTGAGCTGAGGCCTGGAAACGTTTACAGCCTCAGTGTCCTCTGATCACCATTAATGTATATTTTGAGCGGCATGTTTGTTTTACTAGTGAAGAGTTCCTCGGCTCAGTTAACACACACACACACACACTCACTCACACAACCTCACGCTTGCATTCATTTCTCTTTTTTTTCTCACTTATTAGTTGCAACATTTGAAATATATTTTACAAAAGAAAACAAACATCAATAAGTATGGCAACCAAGTGATGTATGCATTTCTTGGTCTGCTGACTTTATGTCCATATTATCCTTGGATTTATCCAGATCTAGACTAGATAGCATCCTTGTTGTTTGCAATGCAGGTGATCCTTTTCCTTCGTTTTCTGGGAAAGGTCTCAGCCTTATTCCTCAGGGAAATGTCCGTTTTTCTCTAACATGGTTATCTGTTACAACTGCATGTCCATCCATTGGACATACAGTATTCGGTTATTGCTTTTTTTTTACATTTTACAAAGAAAAGTAAGTTTTACAGTATCACTCTGATAATCCAGCACACTTTGTAGAAATACTGCACTACCCATGCAGAAATGTGATATATGACATATATCTCCTTATATCAAGAGTGATGTTGCCATATGTCACCTATTAGGGTGTAAAATATCTGATGGATTTTTATATTGTATAACAACTTGCAAGCATGTACTGACAGGCTTTGGCATGGATATTTATTTACATAACATATCCACAATAGAAGCATACATAGACATTTGTATACAAACTTGGTTTCAATTTCAACTGGGTGTCACATATTATTTTAACATATATGTTTTTATTATATATGGATATAACTTTCATTTATGAAAATTCAGTATATATATACATATATTACATTTGCATATGGCTAAATCCTCTAACAGAACAAATGTCAACACAACCCTGCCCATTTATAATAAACACTGCAGGCCACATGTTCTTCGTAACAACATCCTGTATCCTCAAACAGCAAATACTTTTCTGCCTTTTTGACATAGTGATGAATTTAACAACACACTCCTCATCTCCACATACATTAAACATACATGCCGTGACATCACAGTGTTGCGACCTCTGCTCGTCTCCGCGACCCTCCCACGTGTAAAAGACAAAACAAAGAAGAGCTCGCTGCTCTGTCGCTCCACTCCGCAGTGGAGTTGTTATGCAAACTGGATGTTGGACGGAGGCGCCTGCACTCTTCACCAGTGTTGTATTCTTGGACTCGGTGCTGTGAGATGTGTTCAGGCTGATCCTGGAGGGGCCATTCAGCTTGTTATTGTTGAAACACTGTCAGCTGAATGAACACGTAGGACTCTGAGAGCCAGGAGATTAATAATGTGAAGCTCTGCTAAAACAAACTATTAACTTCAGGACCACCAGGGTGAACTGTCTCTTCTGAAGCTGAGGCATGCAGGCAGATGCATGCGTGCACACATTTCTGTGTTGCAATGCTTGTGAGGACCCTCCACATGAGTTTTCAAAACTATAACTTCAAAAGCAGACAATTTAAAGTGTTGATGGCTCTTAATAAGTGGCAATGAAAGGCAAATGAAATATCCAGACATTATGTAAGGTGACATAAGTAAACTTCATTTTGAGTGAATGTGTTGAAAGAGGCTCAACTATTACTGAGTGAGTCCAGCTGTCTCTCAGCGAAGGGCTCACTCACTGCTGCTGAAGAAAAACCTCTGGTATTCAACTCCCAAGTTTTCATGCCTTGGATTCTGTGACCACGGATGATTTTGTGCACGGCCAACATCACGATGGAAGAAAGCAGTGTGGACAAATGAGGAGAACTGTGCCAGTTGTCTCAGTTGGTGGATAGTAGAAGTAGATGTCTTCATGGGCCTCAAAACGAAAACTATTGGATGCATTGCCATATCGTGTCCATTGTTGTACAGGAGTTTGTCCCAAGTGGCTGAATCCTACTGACTGTGGAGAACCGCTGACTTTTTCATGTAGCCCAAGAGCAGGTGAGAGTTTTCAGTGGTGTTTCTAAAGGATGAGCTGTCTGGCTGTTTTCTGGCTGTAGGCTGTTGTTTTTTTGTTCTATAGTGGTATTTTTCTGTTATAGCTGTGCTCATACACAACACACACCTATAAGTGTTCCAGTAGCGAAATTTACGGGGTGTTGGCCAACTCTGGGGAAAAACAGATGAGACAGAATAGTTGCTTCCTGGTCAGATTACAACAAATTTGAATAAACACTTACACGATGAAGCCACATTCAACTAAATAATTTGTTGTGTTTTGATTGACTGACTGGCGATGCAGCGTATTTTTTGAAGGAATGCATCCTAGTTTCATCCAAGTTTGACATGAGCTGGAACTGGAGTGGATGAGAAAGTGTGAACCAAGCATTAACTCAGCTCGAAGGAAATCATTGGATTTTTGAGGGGGTGTTTCTGCCAATGAAACGGCTGCAACTATTCTGCTTTTATTCTGTTTTTCTGATTTCTGTTCAACCAATCAATTAACCCAGGGTTATTGTTTTTTAGCTCTTAATCCTCATTCTATAACTCAAAACCTGCAAGTCTCAGTGGACAATGTTCAGCCTGTACTCCTGTCCTCTGCACTGACACACACGCACACACACACACACACACACACACACACTCTTACGTGGGTTAGTGGAGCCACAGCCTCCCCTCTCGATGTGACCTTCCTCACAGTCTCATGACCTGCTGTTACCAGTTAAGTGGATGCATTTGCGAAGCGGCTCGAGGCAGCAGCAGGCAGATCTGTATCTCAAAGTCGGGTCTGCAGCTTCTCACCGTCAGAAACCTGCAAGCGAAAGAACTTTAGAGCTCTGAAGTATCGGGGCCGCTGGACATGTGCTGGACAATAACAAGCCCTGAATTTCTAAGCAGTCCCACAAGCTGTGTTGTTAAACATGTGGCTCCCATTGTGGCCAGACCTCTCTCTCTCTCTCTCTCTCTCTCTCTCTCTCTTTCACTCACTATTTGGCTTTCGTTCACTCACCCTCTCCAAGTATAACAAACTTTTGGATTGAATCCTGAGCCCAGTTGTAAGTCCCAGTTTGGCCTTCATTCTGTGTGTCTATGTGTGTGTGTGTGTGTTTGTATATATGTATCTTGACGTTGAATTAAAATCATTATCTGCAGGAACTAGAGGCTCACATGTTGCTCCGCGAAACAAATGTCGGCCCCATGTGTTTCCCTCTTCAGTTGAAAATCGACAAGATTCGTGCCTGCCATAACACTGGCAACACCTCTGATGATAAACGCTCCACCTTGTTGTAATAACAGAGACACTCAGTGCAGAACGCGGCCGCTCATATCTCTATCCTTATTGATTCCAAACAAAACAGCTTTCCCAAAATATAAAACTCACCGTTTCCGCTCCAAGAGAAGAGTTATCTCGGGAATGAAAGCTCCTCTCATTCGTGTTTACAACAGACCTGTGTACTGCCGCCCACATCTTCAATTTGTTCAGCAATTAAATGAAACAGAAATAGAAGTTTAATGTGAATTCATATGAATGGATGGCATTTCAGTCTGGTTATGTTTTCATGGACATGTTGTAAAATTGCTGTTTTAGTTTAAGACACTGATTTAAAGTAAACAAATTGTATAACATAATAAAAACAGCTTTTGTACAAATGCTACTTAGAAGTGAAAACCTGTACAACTGTCCAACTCTGCAACCTTTTACTCTGGAGGGATCACCAGTAAATCCTTGCTGACTTTCCAGTTTGTAAGAATTACATGGTGCGATAAGTGAAGCTGGAGTGTAAAGCTGTGTCCCGAGGTGAACATCAGTCCTGAGGGTTTGAAAACATCTTGGCTACATCACAAAACTTCATCTACTGTTACTGTTACCGAGCTTTTCCTCAATGTTTTCCTTATTATTAACATGCTCCACAAAACAGCCCGTTTGCCTGTTTGTTGCTACATCTCTACATATGGTGCCACATAAATACAGGAGAGTGTTGGTAGTAAAGGATTTATACTGTCAACAACAGATTTTGCAGCAACATTTGCATCATAAGCCGTATGCATTATGTCGTCAACTCTGATCATATTGTTCCCTTCTTTCTGCAGGGCCTCCGGGACCGAGGGGAGAGAAGGGTGACACCGGACCACTTGGGTCCCCTGGGGCTCCCGGGTTGACTGGCTTGAGAGGTGGGTGCAACCAGAATTCATTCATATTTACCTTGCATAAAAAGTTCAAGATAATCACAGTTTCCATGAGAAATAATAAAGCAAGGTGCATCAAATCATCATATAATCTCTGGAAGAACCTCAGACTAAACTCAACTGTAAATGACTAAATTCCATAGTATCTGTTTCATTATTTTATATTTTCTACAACATTTATCCTACTGTATTGAGCAGGTCTCAGATTGTCAGAGGTGTGGGGTGATGATATTTTAGGATGTGGAAAGAGACGAGCAAACCTAACATCAGTAAAGGTTGAAAACCTCCGACCTCATGTGTTGACACAGTGTTTACCATATGTAGTGTGGAATTTATTGGGGTTGTTCACCCGAATAAATGTGTCGCCAGCCAGATGCATTTGAAAACTGCAGCTTGGCTGTCTGCATAGTTTGGAAAAAGGACTTCCTTATTCAGAATTGTGTTGCTCTGCATTGAATTCTGCAAACAAATCCTGGAAATGCTGTGGAATTACAGCTTTGGAAGTGTCCTACTTCAATCTTTGTAACTTGTGTAAGAAAGTAAGGATCACTGAAACTATTTGTGATTTAATGAAAGTGAAGTGATGAAATGCACAAGTACAGCGTCAAGAAATGTCTGATTTTCTGATGTATTCCCCCTGAGTTTTTGGCTTGACATAGTTTTTGGATGAGTTTTACAATCCCACAGTTCATAAAATTTACCTGCCCCATAAATGTCTGATGTAAACATCACATTTTGAGTTACAAGCTTACACAACAGGATTTAGGTTGAAGTGGCTTAAAAGTTGAGAATCTATCTACCTTTTATACAAAGTGTAGCTCTGCTTTTGTGATTACATTCAGTTGCATTAATAATACAGTGAGCAGAGAGAATAAAAGGGCATATAAATCCACTTAAGAAAACAAAGCCCTACACTTTGGATGGTGATTTATTTTCAGACAGGGTGTGGACAGGGCCAGTGGGACGTGTCATCTGTCTTTGTCTCGCAGGTAATTCCCCCAAAACCACAAGGCAGAACTACTGGCACATCATTACCATTAAAAGACTATTTCTCATAGATACTGTAAAATGAAAACAACAACAATGTGACTCCAGATGTTTTGGGACCCCCTCCAGCTTGGTACCTCTTGATTCATCACCCTCTTTCCTCCCCTGTCATCATCCATCCCACATCCCCTGGCCGATGAACTGCAACTCTCACATGACATTTCCAAGAAGCATTATCTTCCTTCTGAAAGGGAGGAAACCCCCTCCCCTCGGCTCCCCACCCATAGTTCCAGGAATAAGTGGATAAAAAGATTTTTTAACTGCAGGGGGGAAAAAGAAAAAGCCTCAATATTAGTTAACCTGAAAACATTGCAAACCAATCCCCCATCCCCTCTAGGACCAAAACGTAGACAAAACAAAACTACTCCCAACAGCAAGTTGCTGTCTTAAGTACCAGCAGTCATCTCGGAGGAAAGATGTTGCAGTACTCTCGTTGGTGATGGCCAGTTTCTGTTTGGTGCAACAGTTAATAGGCTACAAACAATGCGTTTTGTATTAGATGTGACCATTCCAGCGCAAAACATCTTCTAAAACAGCATGTAAGCCATGGCGCACTAAATTATCTATATAATTCAATATAAGATATACAAACCGACCGATATCGGATTTTTGGGGCTGATACCAATATTATGGCGTAAAAGAATTCCGATATCGATATATGTTTATATATATATATATTTAACTTGAATGAAAACAAAGGATCAAATATACATAAAATGCTGCCTCCATAACTTGACTTGACCTGAGAATTTCCACTGTATTATTGCTTCTTAATAAAAGTATGTGTCATACACTGATATATCTGTGATAGGCCAATATCAGCCAATAAAATCAGCCGACTGATAAATCGGTCCGACTCTAATAAGATAAATAAGATGTTCTTTAAATAATAAACCTATTATAGTATATAAAAACACATATTATTGCATGTTCAATTGCAGTCCAGTCAAATAGAGCCATTAGAATTCAGAATTAGACTTCAGCCCAACGAGCATAAAAGACTGAAATGAAACAGAGAACGGTCAGAACAGGTTTGTAATCGACTCAAAAATAATTGGAGCCAGTTCAGATTACCAACCTGAAAACACTGAAATAAAGATCAGCAGCATGATGCGTCACAGAGTAATTGGCAGCTGCAGTCAAACAGACTCTTTGTCAGCCATCTTGGCTTCAGTCTTAAGTCTTGTTTATGTACAAGGCAAATATGGCTTCATATGTTGGTCTGAGCCGAGACAATGTGTTTACAGTAGTTTCACTGCCGAGCTTCCCCTCATACACGAGCGGTAGTTAATAGAAAAAAGGTGAAGAATCAATGTCAGTTGCCCTAAAAAACTCTTTTCATTGTCTTTTGATAGAGGAAATGTACATTTTTGTCATGTGATAATTGTTTTGAATGTTTGGTTACATTTATACTCTTTATACTTTTTAAGGAATATCTTCAGTCACACTGGAGCTAGAGATTTTTTTTTAATTGTAAACAAATAGCCAACGTGATGTAGAGGTTGCACTGCTTTGTGGGTAAACCTGTATAATTAATGACATTAACAGAAACTGAGTGATTTTTCAGATTGTTGTGTCGCCCGTTCTATTAGCCACGATACAATCTGTTTGTAATTCAGCACATGTACTCCTGTTACTCCGTTTACGATGACGCCTGAGGAATCTGTCGTCACATCCAGCTTCTTAAAAATCCTTTTGGACTCGATCTAGTTGGACGTGAACGATCTAGTTGGACCGTCCTGCAGAACAAAGGACACTTCTGCACCGGCTCCAAAGTATGATTGATAGCGTTTTTCCCAACGTGTTTTTGAGAAGGTAATCATTGACCCTCTGCAGCAGAGAAACAGGAAACCACAGACAGCATGACACCAGCCATCATCAGTTTATTTTGTGTTTCTGGCTCTAATGCATTCAGTCTCATTATTTCATCCAGATTGTTGAGTCGTCACAACAGTGTAATCAGAGCGTATCCGAGTGCGATGACAAGACTTCAACGTTGGGATCAGCAACTCATTACCACATTAATTTTGAGACATTTGAGCGTGCTTACTGTAAACAAATGCTCTCATTGTGCATCGCGGGTGGTAGAAATCTGATGGATTCTTTCTGTGGAAAAAAAGATAGGGATTTTCCTCCAAGCGTCGGGAAGTCACAGAGTGAGGCATTGGCAGATGGTGGAAGAAGTGAAAGACCAGCGTTAACGTTATTTCCAACATCTTTGTATCTTCTTTAGATTATGTCATGCAAATTGCTATTGCTAAGAAGTTTCCAAAGTCCGTGACTAAGTCCTCGTTACACTGCTGTCAACAGCAACCTCTGTAATTCATGATTTGGAATTTGATTGGACTCTTTCTTCACCAAATGACAATTACAAAGTTTAGAAATGTCTTTTTTTTTTAATGGAACCAAGCACGACCAACTCCAGCAGTGATGTATTTAGTGGCGTTACACTAAAATTGCCAGGAAAAAATAACTAGCTTCGATAGTTCAGGCACTTTTAACGGTGTCATTGCTCATGTTGAGGAGAATCTAATGACCGATATTGCTGCATGTTATGACCAGACCAGTTTTCCTGTTTTTTCATTTACCGAACTCAAGTTTGTCCTGTATGTGTTTGTGTGTTTCAGGGTTTACAGGAGAAAAAGGAATGCAGGGCCCTCGTGGTATCAAAGGGTCGGTTGGTGTCGAAGGTATTCAGGGAGAAAAAGGAGACATTGGACCTGTCGGGCCTAAAGGTGCGGTTGTATATCTCATATTAATCACTGCATGCTTTTCATAATCCCATTTATAGCGTATCTAAAGTCGATTTCTGCTGATTTCATCACCGTTTAAAGTTGTGCTGATCTCTTGATACCAAATAAGAACGTACAACACCGATTACGTAATAATCTGAGGATAATTCAAGAATCACAATGTACAAAATATGTAGTTTTATGGGGCAACAGTAGTCGCATTAAAGCGAGGCATTCACCCAGCAGCCCATTATTCAAAAGTTAAGAAAAAGCCTGTGACTCCCTGCAGTCTTGCACAGCTCACAGTTGAACCTTGTCAACACATTCACAGCTCAAATCATTTCAGACTCGCGACCAGACGGACTCAGATCTCAAACGGCTGCAGGAGATGTCGCCCGAGTAAAAAGTTCTTTACTGGGAATTCTTCAGCAGAACCAAATCTTTCACACTTCTTACATCACTAACAGGTGGCACTGTTTTCTTTTCATGTTTAGTCATGGAAGCTAAACTCGCATAACGATCCATATCTTCTCCACATAAAAAACAGCTGCCTGTGCTGATCGAATCCGTTTTCAGCTGTCGTAAATGAGCCAGTGCCACAAGATATTTTAGGCATTCATGGAGGATCATAACTACTTCAAAACAAAAAAAAAGTAATATCACAATTAGATCTGTTGGGCTCATCAAACACTACAAATTCTCCGGGAGCTGCCACTCATATGTGTGGGCAGTGGGAGAGGGACTCTAACGTGCATCCAATATGAGCTCAAAAACATGGAAACCTAAACAACTCCCAATGAGCAACTTTAATTGAAATTGGACACCATCTTAGAACATAACATCCAGTTTACATCACTGGCTCCCATTCGTCAAACTATCATTTAAAAAAAAAGAAATTAAGATGTAATGAATGCATAGATAATTGCAACAACATAGCAGTGTCTCCTGAAATAGCGCCCCTATTGCAGCAGGTGTCCCGCACCTTGGCTGTCATGGTTACAATATGAACACACTGAGTGTACCGAGAGCGGCGTACCCACCTTTGTCGCGTCGTATAATAACGGTCATGGCTCAGTTAGGTTTAGACACTAAAACTACTTGGTTACGTTTAGGAAAAGATTGTGATTTCGGTTACAATAAGTACTTCCTCAACATTAGATGATCTTTGTTGCCATGGTTATACTAATAACAACGTGGTTAACCTCAGTGTCATAATTCTGTGTTTTGTTGTCCCATCCATCCACCACAACCTCCTCCTGACGTGGACTTTGTCGCTCTTTATACTACGTCACCGCACCGTTTACTCCTGTCATAATTACTACCACCACTAGATGTCGCCTAGCAACAAAATGTAACTATGGGTCATAATAACCTGCTGCACAGGGGCTTGTTTTTTTACAGTAGCACAGTCACATGTGAGTCAAGAAACAGGCACTAAAATTTATGTAAATCACATTGTGGAAGGAAGGAGTCCAAAGAAAGTCTGTTTTGGTGCAGTGACTCAGTATACTATTATGTGCTGACAAGGACCATTCAGTATTCTGCTTTACCAGTCATTTTCCATTGCACTGTAAATTTATATTTTTTTTCTTTAAGCTTACGCATTTTCCAAGTAGCTGTTTTTTCTTCATTCACCCTTCGCTTCCTCCATCCACTCCATCCATCCATTTATCCAGACCCGTCTACATCTACATCACCTCATTTGGTGTTGATATTTCCAGTCTGGCATCACCAGCTGGACAGTGCCAATGATAACCAAAACACACACACAGAGAGCTCTGTTGGAAGAAATCATAGCCGTGACTAACATGATAAGGCGCTGCAGTCTTTCTTGTGTCAGCATGTCATTGTGTATGTAGTATGTGTGTTTAGCCAACAGCTGTTGCCAGTCAGAGTTGGGTTTGGCTGAAGTGTCCAGTGTTGGAGTCTCACAGTCCCTGTGTCGGCCAGTAGCTCTCAAACGGTGAGCCAGCCTGATCTGCTGACGTCTCTGTGTGCACAGGCGCTTAGTTGTTATGGTTCAACACTCAGTACCAGACTCCACTACACTTTAGGTCATTTTTTTATGTGTATATACATTATATATATATATAATCATAGTGATTACAAATCAATAAAATAAAAAGGGAATGTCATACACAGCTGAGAACATGCTTGAGAGTCAGCTCATTGTCAGTGGTCAGGCTTATTAGCTCAAATGCTAACAGGACAATCATTTCACAGTTTATTCCAAAGATGTGTCTGCGCCATCGTCTCTTGTCTCATCTCCCCTTCTCCTCAAGGTCACCACTGTAAAGACAGCTTATAGATGATCACTGGTGCATATTAACAATTATAAATTTTATTTAGTGCGTCATGCACAAAAACTAAGGCGCTGGCCACGTTGTCTGATTGACAAGTTCATTCTGTAAAGAGCAGCTCACCAATAAGCGTTTTTCAAGAAAACTTGAGACAAGATGAAGAAAACAAGGATCTTTGCGGATGATTGACCATCTACACTCTGGTAGTTTACAACAAGGTCTGTCTGTGCTTTCACCCATCTGGGGTCTGAAAGTGGGTTTAACAAACCAGTGAAGAGTTTGTGAACCATCTGGTGTGAGCGGGGGCCTCAGAGTGAGGCAGTCGCTCAGCTGTGGAGAGAGGAGGGATCCTGAAAAGCTTGTTAAAACAGCACCGGGAAGCTTCATGGTTTCTTTTTATAGCTGAATAGCGGGTAGACTGAGCAGGGAGTGTGTTAGGTGTTGGTTTTAAAGCATCACAGATCATCGAGGTTGGTGTTTAAAGCTGGATTATTTATCTTTTTGGCCACTTGAGGGGAGAAAAAGTGCCCTGAAACGGTATTACAATCTAAGGTGGTTAGACGGAACCACACTTATAATGTGTTGAGCAGACACAGAGCAACTTTAACTCTCATTTTGAGTCATATTTTTGTACATCTGATGAATGAAGTCCAATATTCACTCTTCTTTTATCTGTTGTGGTCTACACCAACCCCTGAGAAAAACATCTGGGTCTTTTTAATTTTAATTTAGTTGCCAGTTTTTTCATAAGCAAGTCCCTAACTTTGTCCCATGTTATTTGGTACTGGCATATAGTGGGTTTATCAGAGCTTTGCACTGAAAACAGCTCCTTATTACAGCTTGAAATAAGGCTGATGATAGTGCTGATACTGAACAATATAATTCATTAGATGGCTGCAAAACCAAAACAGATTGTAATACATGTGTTCATTTCCTCCAGGCTTGACTGTAATTTCCTTTTCACCTGTCTTAGCAATACATCCCTGAACCACTTACAGCTGGTCCAAACCTCAGTGCTCTAAAAGTATCTCCAGCCATGTAATCTTTACACTGACTTCCAATCAAATGTAGAATCCAGTTCAATATTCTTGTAATGATGTTTAGAGCCTCGCATGGTCAGAGACCTGTCTACATGAAAGAGCTACTGCAGCCACATAATACCAGTACAAATCTGAGGTCAGGGTTTATTTGTTGTTCCTCGCTGCAGGTTAAAGACAAATAGGAGACTGTGCTTTTGAGGTTGTAGCTCCTACACTTTGTCGGCACCTTGAAAAAGCAGATCAAGACCCATTTGTTTAGGCTTGTTTTTGTTCTGTTTTGCTTTTTTTTTTGTTCATATTCTTTTGTTGTATATCACTTTGTGACATCTGCTCTTGAAATTAGATATTTATATAAAATGTACTTTCTTATTTACTAAAATAGACTGAAAAACGAACTCGGCAATGATGCTTTTTGTTGTGTGTAGTAGTAGTGTGGTTTTGGACTATGAGCGCCCAATTTTAGAATTAACAAAGCAAGCAAAACTTTATTTACACATCACATTCCTTTCCACAGTGTGCTGCACAAAGCCTCGAGTATTAAACTAACAGGAAAATATTAGAGAAATTAAAAATTTGTCCCAATGATGGCACTAGATGAAAAGTCAGAGGATCACCGAAGTGATTACTAATCATCGTACAGGGGGACATGGATCTATCTGTTAGATGCTGAGATATTTCCATCTTACTGGTGGAGCGTGAGAGAAAGTCTTTAAGCTCATTAGGATTCATCCTCTGGGCACGATGGATGCCAGTACAAAGTTACATGGCCATACATCTGATGGCTGTTGAAATAATTCAGTCAGATTAAAAGCGGTGCCATCCCTAGAGGTAAAAATGTTGATTAATGAAGTTTTTAAGTTCTTAAATTTCAGACATCCACCCATTGCTGACAGTCAGGCAGTCAGTACTGAAATTAGTTTCAGTTTTTAAATCGAATGCATCTGTTGCCTGTTGTGGCTCAGCAGTAGCTTAGCGATGTGTTTGGGTTTTCCTTGCACTGTTATTTTGTTGTTAAGGATGTGGTCAAAACTGAGGTGACACTGACAGCTGAGGGTGTGGTTGAGTGTTAGCTACACTACTCAGACATAGACTCGCACTCATGCGCTAACACATGGTAGGTGGGACTGAGTGCCACCTCGGCTGGCAGCTGGACCTGTGGTCTCAGACGTGAAAAACGAGTCAAATTAAAGGTGGGATAAATGCCGACTCGAAGCTGATCCTCTTATAGCTTCATGACAAAAACAGTCTTGTGGTTTCAAACCTGAAAATTAGCAACAAATGGCAGCGAAACAGACTCTCCCCTGACCTGTTTCGGAGGGAGTTTGGAACAGAATCTTATTTTGAAATGAAAACAAATGAGAAAAAAGTCGTATCCAAGCTGCTGATTGGAGGGAGGTGTCGTGTGTAAACGTACGTCATTTTTTTTTGCAGAAACCACACAGGGAAGGATTTTTACTTATACTGATTCAGTGGTTTTGCTTTGCACTAACTTTTCCACCATGCAAACATCTACATCTGTAGAGATACTCCAAGAACTTACCTTGACACTGGTCTCTTTGTGGCACCCTCTTTCACATGCTTCTATTTCAACCTCATTCCCCCGACTCTGCAGCAGAAAAAAACAAATGTTAACCACAACACTTAGAGGTAGATTAAACACAGGACGCAGGGTGGTATCCTCTAATTTTCACATTTTATGCCCATATCACGAGGCAATTACAGGGCTGACTATTCTGCTAATGGTCAGGGCTTCTGCTAAAAATATATAAGAGAGTACAAATGAGAGGAACTGGGTAGAGAAAAGGTCTTTTATTAAATTTAAACCTGTCTATCTTGAACCATGGTTGGGTATTTTCAAGCCTCTCTGTGTTATTTAACAAATTTCTGCCCCCAATTTGTGATATGTTGTGGTTTTCACTGTGTTAAACATTAGGATACATTCTGGTTGTGAGTGTATGATTCAACTGATGAAGAAGTCTGCCATTATCGATCTTCAATTGAAAATTGAACATTATTAGATATTATTAGTGTCATACATATATATGATTCACCTAAAGCCTGTCATGAAACATGTGCCATAATGTTACAGAGGTGCATTCTACTTAGATGAGAATAGTTAAGCAAAAAACACTTTAAAAGTCACATTCAGGCCGTGTTTTCCTTTAATATTCCAGTGTTTATACTGTTATACTCTACAGCGTAGTATTACATGATTAAGTGTTTCTGAAAAGTGATTTTGTCATAAACAACATACATATGATAGAATCAGAATATTCACAAGAGGAAAAATAAGAAAACCAAATAAAAGACACAGATTAAATCCAACATGAGACCCTATGATAAATACAACAACTCAAAGCATAAACCACAAACAAGCTGTAATGTGACACAAGACAATTTGTTACATTGTAAGTCACATTAGATTGTGAGGAGTCTATAAATATTCAGCATCTACAGAGTTAATTGAGGTCACGTTTCATATTTGTGTAAAAGTGAGTGAGAGTTTTTTTATATGTCAACATAATTTTCACCTGATCTGTTCCTCCCTCAGGTGACAGAGGAGAACGAGGGCTGAAGGGGGAGAAAGGGGATCGAGGAGACCGAGGAGAGAAAACAGGTGAGAGCTGACAAGAGGAAAGTAGTGACTGAGCCCAGTCCACAGTATAGAGGAATATTACTTGGCTGCCATTAAATAGTCAGTTACTGATTAACAGTATGTCAGTGTGTTATCTAATTGTACCTGTACACACCTGTGTTGGAGTAATAATGCTAGAAACTGACACACAAACATCCACCGTGCACCCTTGTCACCTATGACAACCTGCATGATACACATTTAAAATTGATTTATAATGTTTTCGGGGGTTGGGAATCATGACGGTTTCTTTTTGAGGGGCTTTCACATAAAAAATGAGGAATAAATTAATTTCACTATAATTTGATTAATCAAGAATTCACACCTGTTCTATTCTAGTCCATTTTGCTCCAGGACGCAGTACATGGTTCACTGCCGAACAACAACAAAACACTGCAGAGCTGAAAAAGAGTTTTAATTCCCCCAAAATAATGACATCCTTTAAGAAATGCCAAGTCTCTTCATTACCGTGCTGATGCCAGCAGGAACTGGAAGCTCAGGGCTTGTAAGATGACCACACACACATGCAGACACACGAGTGCACAGTCAGTAAATCCAGTATGGTTAAACAGTAAATTTACCATGGTCTGCTAAAAGATCCAGCAGTGAAATTTAGTGTTTTATAGACTTCATTGGGGAAAGTATGTTGAAACAACTTCTGTTACAGTAATATTACCACTAATTAGCATTATAACAAACTGCTGATCAATTAAACTGGTTTATATTTTCCCATCATCCTTCCACACCAAGGTTTTTTAGATGAACAAAAAAAGTTACTGCTTAGATGAACGAAACTGATTAATTTAAACTGTATAGCTACAAGTGCTAAATATGATTAGACTTGCAGTTATGTAATTTATTATTTGCCTATTTCATCCTCTGTATTAAAGCAGCAGTTATGAGGCTTTTTCTCTGCCTCCACTTCCAAAACACTTTTCAGATGGTTCACCTGCCTGTTTCACTGGCTGTTGGATGAACATTTAATAATCAGGGTTATTTCCAAGATTGATTTCATTTGTTAAATCAAAGCCTCACACAGCTCATTCATATTTTGTCTTCAAGTGTGGGCATGAGTAGAATGAAATGTGAAACTTAAATAGTTATAGGAAACATAAAAAAAAAAAAATTTAAGTAGAGGAATATATACTGTATTTGATAAATAGTCAGTTGTATCTATATTTAAGTTTAACTAAATCTATGCGTCTTACTTTTGAGTATAACATTTTTTGTTCAGAATATGTATGTTGGTTTGAGAAGAGATCCCAAATAGTGACTGAAACAACGAAAGATTTGATTACAGCATCAAATAAAATAGTGCTTATGAATTATATTCATATACTATGAATATTGAGGTATATCTTAGTCACTTCCTGTCCAGCTGCACAATCACAGTACAGAGACTCCTACCCAGGCACCAATGAGCACATATATCAGTGCATATGATCCAAAACCAATAGTTGGTAATACAGAATCAAAAATTTATGAGCTGGTGACTTTATGGGCCTCATACATCTCTGTTCCACCTGACGTCCTGTGCAAAGAGCTGTGGCGAGTTTAAAGGATCAGTAGATCTGCTTTTCCTTTCAATGTAATCCCATGGTTTCCGACACATGATGAACAACCACGCGGCTCAGTGTACATCAAAAGGATTTGAAAGCCCTCATGTGAGTGCGTATGTCATGTGGTGGTAACCTGAAACCTCATACAAAACCACCAATCTAGAGTCAGGTACACAGAAAAAACATTAATGCCCCCCGAAAACCACAGACGTTTCATGGCTGTTCTCCATGCGATGAGCGATGCTGCGGTGATGATGGCCATCTGAGCGCGGTTTCTGCCTAATACAGAACCGTCTAAGATCGGTTCTTTCCTCACATCATTTACAAGACAGGCATGTTTGATGTTTCAGAGGACGAAGGGCGGAGTGCGACCACATGCTGTTAGCTGTCAGAAGTGTCGAATCACTGCGTCATGCACTTTTCTGTCACAAATCTTATCGTTTGATGCATGATTTGGGATCTTTTTACGCTTCAAAGCGCACAGTGCATACCTGTATTACCAGAACGAGCAACAGGGTGACCTTAGAAATTTAGTCTGTGGGAAAAGTGCACATTCATCCACACATGTTGGGCATTAACAGATAATTAATCTGCCATTCAGGACATTATGTCACTGAAAGGATCAGATTCCTTAGCTCTGTTAAATGCCTCAACAGCACAAGAACGAGCATTTGAGCAAAGAAGAACTAATGGAGCCCAGGCTGTAGTCATTTCAGAGTTCAGGACAGAGACGAGAGAACTTTCATCTTTGTTAGACAGTTTTCTTTTGTTGTGTCTGGATTGATGTTGACTTTATTTGAAAGTGAAGTCTCACAAGAAAGTCAGCAGAAACATACTTGGAAGGAAAAAGAAGGAAAAGGACAAAATATAAATGGGACAAAAAAACAAAAAAAAGTAGAGAAAGACAGTTTTGTAATGAAGTTACACAGAAACTGACAATAATGTACACTTCATCCATGTGTACCTTGTAGATCACTGTCTCTTATGCCCTGTGCAAAATCCATATTTCTGTCTCTGTATTTATGTAAAGTAAAAACAAAGTTGTAGTAGTTTCCTTATAAAAGCCTATAAATCTCTGCATTTTGGCTGCTTAGTTATTGTTGCTAAGCCTGTCAAGCTTTCCATTCTGGCACAGATGCAGTTTACATTGATAATAATAGTAATTTTTGAAGCAAAGTAGCCCTGATCTCAGACGCAGGTGGACAACACATGACACAAAAGCACACATCTGCTTTCTAGCTGGTGACTGTCAGTTTTTCCAGTTAGAAATGACAACCAGTGTCACCAGTTTAGACAAAAATTAGCCCAGAAACCGCTAAATTGTCATAAAAGTAGAACAATTTATCATTGAACAGGAAGTCTAATGTTTGCCAAATACACTGTTAGTAGTTTGTGTTTCTTATGTTCCAAAAATATCCGAACTAGACAGAAAACCACCCAGTCTGGCAACAGTGATGACGACCGTGACTAGCAGATATCATCAGCTGTAGCTAGCTACAGTTAGCTAAAGTTGGTTCTGCGTTTCTCCAGCTGAGTTTTTAATGTTCTTTTTTACCTAATCTGAAGCCTCTCATACTAAGACATCCTAATTAATGACATGTCATTTGACCTTGGAAGTATTAATGCCCAGTTAGCTGGACATGCTAACAATTAGAGCAGATAAACAGACCTGTGAATTTCCATATTTCCCTGAAGTCAGCAGATGTAGATTTATAAACAGTAATGTATCACTTAGATTTCATTTTTAGGATAGAATCTGTCGAACATTAGCTGAGGCTTAACTCCAACAATTTGCCTATTATAATTCGTGAAAGTCATTTTCTCATGGAAATGAAACTTGTAACAAAACACCTCATTTGCTTTTAATTTTTCAGCCATTGCAAATTTTTGTGTAATTTTCACTTGGCAGTTCACATATTGTAAGAGAGACTGAAAGTGAAGCGCACACACACACACACACCGACTGTTTGATAGTTCAGCTCAAGGGTCCAACAGTAAGTGCAGAGGGTTTATTGTCTGACAAGCTGTTTTTACAGTGCACCTCTGCAGCTACAGAGATCCAGATATAAATGATTTCAGCTTTGGACTCTAATGAGAAATTTATTTTCACCCTGGGACTCGGGCTCATGATAGTACCGTGTTACTATTATTATGTGCAGATCCACCTGAAGCCAAGGTTTAAGCTTTACTTGGTGCCTCCAACATCAATACTGAGGAACAGAATCAAAGATCAGTGGTTATTTAATATTCTTCGCTTGTCACTTTTATTGACATACCCGTTACTTTCTCCGTTTTTTTATGTTCAAGTTTCATTTCCTGAATCCAATTATCTGTTGCCAGAACAAAGCAACCCAGCTCCCCTGCAGTGTAGTGTAATTTAATTTTCCTCATTTCTGATTTCATACACACACAGTTAAGCAAACGCACATGCTGGAGCTGAAGAAGTGAATCCGTCTTTTTACTTACAGTTTCATCACCAGAATCAGACCCAGTTTGACTTATTTATGGGATTTTACATGGTGCTAATTAGTGAGCTTTAGAGGAGCTGGTAAGCAGATTTTGTTACTGTTAGAAAGAGCCAGGCTAGCTGTTTGCCCTGCTTCAGGTCTTTGTGCTAAGCTAACTGGCGGCTAAAGCCTTATATTAACCAGATAATTATTAGAGTGAGAAACCAAATAAGCATGTTTCCCAAATTACAGAACTATTGCTTTAAATTTTTGATTTAATAAAGATCATATGAGAGGCAGTAAGTTTTTGGGTGTGCTTGCACACCAGCCAAGAAAATCAAACTGGGAGCAAAGTAATTACACAAAACAGAAAGAGGAGGCAATGCAAGAGTCAACGGAAGAAAACACATTGAACAAAGAGCATGAAAGACAATAACATCAGAGTTTCAAGGAGAACATTTTACAAACAGATGGAGCTAGTTAACTGTTGTCTTGAAGCCATTCAGTCCTGTCCATTCCAGACCCTCCCTGCCTGCCAGATAAACATTAGCAATACACAATCACTCCATATTCTGGCCTTCTTCAGGTACTGACAGTCGGGTTGCTGCAGCTCGCCTGGCCGCCGAGGCTTGAACCACTTGGACAACCACCAACAGTTGGAGCTCACTCGTTTAGTTTTCTGTAGACAAAAACAGTTGTTATATCTTGTAAAGCTCGCATTCATTTCACTGCTTTCGCAGAAAAGGTACAAAGATGTTATAAAATGTCAAGTTTAGTCCAAATTAGGGAGGTGTTTCTAGTTTATGGTGAACCACTTTGCTCACTGTCCAAGGTGAACATGAGAGCTGTCAGACTGTGGAGCGACAGGGTAGGATCACTGCCTTTTTGTATAATTACTTAAAGAAGTATTTGTTTTTATTCCTAATTTTTCTGTTGGATTCAATCTACACAAGCTCTCTGACTCCTGAAGCCTTTAACTACAGAAAAGTAAGATATTGGTATTTGGGTGAATATAGCTATTTGAGGCAAATTTTCCACCAATGGACAGCCAACAGCTGCATTTATTTTCTCCTATTTTGATCCAAAAATTAAATGTGTGGCTTGTTGACATTTTATGATATTTAAACAAGGCCAGTTTGGAAGAAAGGATGAATGACACTAGAAAATGGTTGGAAAATGGCCTTTAAGTACTGTTGCTATGCCTTTAGCAATAGAGTTTAGAGTCATGCTTTTAGAAGACGATAAGGGTTAACTAGATGTGCTCGGCAAACATCTTGACTAACAAGTTTGGTTGGAGGTGCTGGAGTTTAAACTTCCCAAAACCCACTTACAGGAAAAAGCAGCTAACATTCCCTAGACTCTGATATAGTAGTATTTGTGCATGTAATATAAGAAGTACAAAGTCCCAAAATTTCAGGCTCATGAACCACTTATGGAAGAAATAGTTTTTATAGTTTGTTTCCCACATGAAAGTGGGAAAAAGGAAAAAAGCCAAAAAGGTTGTTTTAGTTCTCTGGAAGGGACTTTGACATTGGAACATAGTACAAGTGGTTCAAAGTGCCAGTAGTATAAGAAGTACTACGTCCGGCAGTATACTGTAGGTGTTTTTAACTACTTATTGAAGAAATGTTTTTTATCCTAAATTAAAGTTAGGAAAAGGTTTTATTTTTGCTCTCTGCCAGGGACTTTGACCAATTGAATAACTCAAAAACTACCGAGTTGATGTAGTGTGGAAGCACTAATTTTGTGAGACTAAATGTTTTGAACTACCGATTGGGTTAACCCACGAGTGGCTGACTGTATTACAGTAAGCTCGATAGCCAGACATGTTTATATTTGCAGCGCTGTCAAATCCCTTACACTTCTGTTGTGTTTTTGTGTTTGGGAAAGCTACGAAAAAGAGACATCACCCATCAGAGTCTTCAAATGCTGCGTATCGCTCTACAGCACACTGCTGCAGCATATGCAGAAATCCAAAGCTTTACCGACCAGTTGTACGAAGTTACAATTTCCAGTGCTAAGATAATTAGCATTGGGTGTAGCAAACAGTCAGTTTTGTTACTGTTTCAGTTCCCACCTCTCAGATGAAAGCGTTCTATGTTCAAATTGCCAAATTTTACAAAGAAAAAATACGTATTTTGGCTTCCCTGGTATTATCCAAAGGGTTTAGAGTGAATTTTATGAGCCTGGTAAGTTGGAAAAAATTTCCCCCATAATTAGAGGAGTGTGTAATTCTTCAGTTCATTTCAAAGCATGAAAGTCACCGAAATTACAGATGCAAGGTTTCCACCTAACAACACTCTCATAATACAGGAGAGTGTTACTCAACTGTTGTTCCTGCTGTTGAGAAGCTGCAGTGTCATCTAACTCCCGGGCTACATGTGTCTTCATTAATTGATTGAATTTAACATTTTCATCATGTATCTGCCTGATTTCTACAGTTTTCTGGCAAAAAAAGTGCACTCCCACCAGAAGGAAAATCATTCAGACGTGTCGCAGTCCAGCTCTGTGGCAGAGATATGAATGTGTGTTTGGTTTGCTTGTATGGTTCTGATTAGGTCTGAAGTCTTCATGTTCTGCTTCCATCCCTCTCCACCCTCCTCCTCCTCTTCCTCCTCTTCTCCCAAGAGAACAGTGGGAAGATTCAGGCTCTTTACAGGAAGGGGAGGAATGAAGGGCTGAGATAGAAAAAGATGAATAGAGAGAGAAAGACGTGTACTGTGAGTAGTGTCTCAGTGGTATTTAAACGTGCACACTATGATTAAAACAATAAATAGGACTGATAATGGTCAATCAGATAATGGTCAATCAATCCTGGCTTTTGTCAAAGAGGCGATTAAATAATAATAAAATAATAATAATAAATAAAAATAATAATAATAAAATAATAATAATAATAAAAATAATAAATAATATTTTTTTTGAATATTCTTTATATTCCCAGGCTACTGAATGTCTGCTCCATAAACACAAAAATTCTTATATATTTAGTTTGCTCGAGATCTGATTCTTTCATATTTGATTGATTTATGTTCAATTCCAGCATTTATAATCTCATTAATTATATTTTTTCCCTAAAAAGCATGCAGAGGACATCGCCCTGGTTCGTCACCCTCAGTAGTGTCTGTAGTTCTTTTACTAATTGGATGATTAGGACAGTCAACCTAAGAGGCAAAACTAAGGTTAAAATAAATACATCAAAGCGCTCATTACTGCTTGTAAGCCTTTTTATCAACTCTCAGACCCTCTCTTATCTGGAGTGTGGCAGGTGGACAGTAAGATGACAATACTCCCGATTCAGGGGCGAGAACGTAGACCATGAAGGCCGAACCGAAATGAGACGTTCTGGCCTATAGAGGATTTCCACTTTCCATCACCAGCTGTTCACACACTTACTGTTTTATCACAATCATATGCTCATGTCGCCTAGCAAGATTGACAACACCTAACTTTTTTTTTTTTTAAGGCCCTTGGTTGCATCCTTTGTAGGCTGCATTTGAACACTTGTACCGTTAGCTGTTCAACTGAGCTCAAGTGTAAACCTCGGGCTCTCTGTCAGCGTTGTTTGCTGCCATATTATTCTCATTACTGGCTCTCAGTGAATCTTGGGAAAGGTTGGGCCACAGAGAATCCACCTGTTGGTCCCAAGGAGAGAAGTTTGCATTTCTCTGCCGCATTCGAATGAGCGTTCGGAATGGGACAGCCTAGTCGCGCCACTGCGACGCAGTTGGTCTTCATATGCCGCCTCCAAAGGATGCAGCCCCTGAACTGTGACACAGCAAATTAGATTGTAGTTTTAGAAAATCCACGGGAAGTTGATCACACAATACTGAACTATAGCCAACCAACACATACATACGTGAAGACTGAATGAATATAATTAGTGCACCTTAAACTGACATTGAAAAGCAGGAACCTAAAGGGCCAATCTGATAGACTGAAGGTCGGTGCGGCACAAGCGGCTCAGCACTGCGGCCTCACAGCAAAGTCCTAGAGTCAAAGCCTGGTGCTTTCCATGTCCTGAAACAGAACTAAGCAGGTATTGAAAATGAATATTAAGCAGATGTCAAGTGTGTGGAAAGGCTTCCAGTTTATACCCAACTTCATTTTGATGAGTGAGCAAATAGTTTAAACATCTGTTTCAGGTAATTGAGTATTCAAATACTCATCCCCGTGTGTGCACTGTTCTATAACTCTGTTTGCTCGTCTCTCTTTCGGTCTTATGTTTCTTTTACAACACTGTCTGAAAAAAAGAGCAGCAGGAGGCTGAAAAAACATCTAATTTCTGGTTTTAATTTACTGGCTTTCTGCAAGAATATGATACAAATATGTGCAGATATGACAGTATAATGTTATGGTAGATATTAAATTATGATGGGCTGGTGAGTGCAAATAACTTGACTGTATAATGAGAGTTAAATGGTACACATTTAAAGTTTATGATGGTCTGATGAGACTAATATCCTGTCTAGATAATGTGTCTGGCTTTACTCCCCAGCACTTTGTCAACAGTCTCAGTCAGCGCACGTGTCTTCACACCGAGGAGACGTCCAGATTAGTGTGTGTGTGTCTGTGTGTGTGTTTACCTTTCTTTTTCATTTCCTCTCTGCCCTCTGAGAGGTGATAAATCAAGTCAATTATACAAGTGCAGCTGCTACATAGTTTGAGGAATACAAGATGTGCTGTGTTTCCGTGAAGCTTCTGCTTATACAAAAGAAATTCATGACACACACACAAATGCACACTTAATTCTCATTATACTGCAGGTAAATTCTTGTTTGCAAGTGCATGACTGTAATGCCCCTGAGCAAGGCACTCCAAGCCTTGATCTAGCTACCTCTTCAAGTAGCATTAATTAAATAGTTATTATAGTTTATTGTTAAACACATATTAGCCTGGTATAAATTGTATTACAATCAGTTACAAATAAAGCAAGTGGTGGCATGATGCTGTCTTAAGCAGCATTCCTATTCCCATCCGTTTCCGGCCTGTTACCGTTAACAACAGCCACTGAGCTAGCAACACCGAAAATGGCAGGTTTTGACTAAGCTTTGGATTGTGTTTTTTTGTTTTTTTTGTCCCCTATAACAGAATGATCATTAGTGCAGTTAGACCTCTCCGGTGCTGACAGCACTGTGAAGGTCTGGCTATGTGAGACTACTTCAATGGCAGTATCAGCCTGTTGGTCTGTCCACTTTGGTCCAGATAGAAACGCTCTTAGACATTCATGTTCCAGGATGAATCCTAAAGACTGATGATCTCATGGCTTTTCATTTATTGCCATCAACACCTGCAAAAATGAATGATGAAATCTCATCAACTACACCTGTACATTGTGACTAGTGCCATCATGCTAACGTGTTAAACCAAGGTAGTGAATATGGTGAACATTATACCTGCTGAACATCACGTTAGCGTTTGTCATTGTGCGCGTTTTAGCATCAGAACATTAGCATTTAGATCAAGCACTGAGCCAGTAGCAAGGCTGTAAACTTATTTTCCAGTTTCTGTCAATTTTAATGTCTCATCTTTTTAAATCTTTGGTCATGTTTCCATGATCTATTTCCCCCCTCTTCAACTCTAATTTATTCTTTCGAACTTGTCTCATTATTTCTTTTCATCACTTTAAATCACATTTTCTTACACATCCCTTCTCATCTCATCTCATCTCAAACTTCTGTTTTTAAACATCTCTTTTGATTTAATGTCTACTCATCTTTCTCTCCATTTTTATTATCACACTTTACTGTTGTTTTCATGTCCTCTGATTTTTTTTTTTTTTATCATTTTGATCCCTGTTCTCATCTCATCTCCTCGTCCCTTTTGTCTCCTAAAATCTCTTTCCTCCTCTCTTTGATGTTTGAATACAGCTGCTTGTTTTTAGCTTCCAGTAAGGTAACTGGATAAACACTTACAGATGCATACAGTGAAGATCCAAAGGAGGAAGTTATGAATTTCAAATTCCTTTAACCGGAACGCTGTCAGGTTCACGAGATTAATGCCGGACTGGTGGTCATGATGTTCACTACTGAAAAAACAAACCCACATTTTAGTAACCTCACAATCTTTTATATGGGAGTTCACATAGAAGGAAGAAAGAAAGTTCCCTCAGAGTAATTTTATTTATTTTTCTTTTTGAATCAAAGACTATTTCCATGGTTTATGGAAAAAAAATATCTTTGCTATGCAGCATGTCAAAATCAATCCATGCATCTCAGTTTGTTTTCATATTGCTTTGATTTACAGAGCTTCATTATACTCATAAACACTCACAATGAAAGTAATCTGCTCAGTGTGAGTTCAAAGCCGTGCCAGCAAATGCCAGATAAAAGAAAGTCGTGTGTTCTTTCAATGTAGTCGTGTTGGCATATATAATAGACTTCAGTTTTCCTGCACGCTGCGCTGCTTGCTAACGCATGGGGGTTCTTGTCTGCAAACACATTAAACGGTAGAAACAATTGTGCATGAATGTATTTATGCCAGTTCATTTTTGTATTTGAATTCACGCATTTTTATGTTTAATGTGCTGTTTGTGTTGCAGTGGAGGAGACCCTGGTGCGGTTGGTGAACGGGTCGGGTCCTCACGAAGGCCGCGTGGAGGTTTTCCACGAACGTCGCTGGGGCACGGTGTGTGACGACGTCTGGGATAAAAAGGATGGAGATGTGGTGTGTAGGATGCTGGGATACAGAGGAGCCGCAGAGGTCCATAAGACCGGACGCTTCGGACAGGGTATAAAACTCTCAACGCACACATGTACACACTCTGATGACTCTTACTTCACTTGTATCGCCTACAGATACAGTGCATACTTTTCATTAATAACACAACTGTCCTAATGTAACTTTGTTTGACTGAGCTCCGTCACACACTAAAACTGGCTCAGTGCTGTCTTGTGAGGTGGAGGGAAAAACTGACTGAACGAATTCATTTGTTTCTGTGCTGCTGTTGATTTTTAGTATTAGAATTAGAAAATTAGAGAGCCTATAAAAATATATACAACATAATTCGGAGAGCTACTCCTGATCAGTGCAAGCAGTAAAAAGAGTAAAAACACACAACAACAGACAAAAGGACATAAAAAGAATATTGCACTTAGAAATATAATAAATACTTAAAAGAAAGGGTGCTTTGAGTAGCTATTATTTAAAGTGAATAGTAAAATATGGTAATGATTAAAAGCAGATGCAGATGACGGCTATGAGTGCACATTTGTGGATAGGAACAGAATATATGTTTTGGTCCGTCCTACAGTTCGCCACAATCAGCTCAGGCCCAGAACACTCATATAGAAGTTACACAGTAAAGACGATATATGAAAGTAGGAACAGAATACACAGTCCTGTATGAAAAGTTTAATGCTTTAAATGTTTGGACTCTCATCCATCACACAGTACCATCAGGGATTGTTGCCAAATTCATTCTGCAGCAGGACAACGACCCCTAACACACAGTCAGCCACTAAAACTACACCACTAGATGTAAGGCAAGTGTAATCACAAAGAACCCCTGTTAGAATAGACAGAGCGCAAGTTTTTAGGAGTATTTAGTTATTTCTATCTATGCCAAAGTTGTGTCATTGTCACTTGTTAAAAAAAATGTTCAAGGAAGCTTCTGTGGCTCAGGAGGAAAAGCAGGTTGTCCGTTAATTGCATCCACATGTCAGAGTGTCCTTGAGCAAGACACTGAACCCCAGTGGGCCGGGCCAGTGCATTGGATGACATACTGTATGTATGTGTGAGTGAAGAAGAAGGCACACTGGAAAACATTTGGGTTTAAAGATACTAGATATTTTTAATTCATGCATGCTCTGTCATTAGAAAGACAAACCCTCAAGAAATACAAAAATGCATAAAATGCAGCTTCGTGAGTTTTGCATTGAGAGTAACAACTGAAAAAGGAAGAAATGGATAAGCAGACAATTTACACAAAATTACAGATCATGTAAATTTAGTTTTCCATAAGTAACAAGAGGGAACCCTTTTCAAAAATGTCCTTACTTATAACTGCATTAATGCAAATTTACTGTACACGTCTGCATGGTTGCAAGTGTCTGAAAGAGTCCATGTGACACACACTTTGTCTACTGCTCATGTTAGCAAAGATGTCTGTGCTGCACCGCCTAAACTTTATGATGTCTCAGACTGACTGCACATGCGTAGAACACATCCCAGTGGAACTCAGTGTAGTATGTACAAGAGACATGAGACGTTAACTCTCATTTTCTATCTTGAGGAAGCTTCAAGTATCTGCAGGTTGTATTTTTTGTATCATACAAACATGAACATACAGGAAAAGAAGCCCTGAGTGGTAAGAAATGAATCTAAAAGCATGGCAAAATGTCATAAGTGAGCAAAGTGTATTTAAAGTATACACATTTCACCAGTGTTTTAACTACAGTAACACAAGGGTGAGCAAATGATAATATTTTTATTATCATTTTGAAGGTACTTTTCCTTTAAGGTTATTCTTTAGGGATCAGTTTTAAAATAAACACAATTACAGCAGGAAATTAATGAACTCTTATTTCCCACAGAACATATCCATGGTGAAATTTACTGATGGAAGCACTTGTGATTTTTACAAACTCCGCTGTTTTTCACCGTTGACTGGTATTATTTAAACAGTGCCCTGAAATGCTGCAGGGATTAATATTAAGGTTTTATGAGGAAAGCCATGAGATCCAGATGTCGTCAAAAAGGAGTCTCAGGGGTCATATCCATCTCTTTCTTTCTCTCTCCCTCTCTCCATTTTATTTCATTCACCATTCGGCCTTACATCATTCAGTCTCTGCCCAGGACGAGTTGTTACCAATACGTCTGGAAAATTAGGGGAAAACATGCCTTTGTTCCAGGGGACGACCTCCAGACAACAGCAGTGACCAACATCACGGCTGGATTCAATTTAAAACTAAAAATCTGGAATTCAAATATATATTTTCAGATGAGTCATTCACCTTTTAGATTTTTTTTTTTTTTTTACTTCAACTTTTACAGGTTCATAACATCTTTGAAGAGCTTTCAGGGCATTTCTCAGACCCAGATTTGACAGGAGAGAACACACTGTACCACAGAAACTACCAGATCTGAAAGCCATGCAGCAGCTAACTAATAAGACTGGAGGGAGTGTCTTTCTATGGTAAATGGACTGTAAAAAGCGCTTCATTCACCCATTCACACGCACATTCATACAGCACCTTTTTTTTACCACTTGCACACACACTCACACATCGATGATACATCGAGGGCAATTTGTGGTTCAGTACCTTGCCCGAGAGATACCTCGGCATACGCACCGGAGGAGGAATCAAACAACTGACTCTCCGACCAGCAGACGACCTTTTTTGCCCATAAAATATTATTTTATTATTATATAAAATGTTTTGTTTATATTTGAGACTGGGCAGGGTAAAGTTCCAAACAAATATACTGTATAATAAAAAAACGAAAACTAATATTATATAATATAAATTGTTAGATGTGTATCCATGGATACCTACTCTTAACTGTAAAACAACCACAACTATGAAGCATAATATTTGCATAATAGGTGAGATTTATGCTTCATATTTCAGTGTTTTCAAATAATCTTTTTGTTGTACATGAGAAAAGAATTGAAGCAGGAAGACTTACTGGTTTACAAGTGTACATCAGGTTAACCACCCCACCTCCTGAAACCAGCAGCGCACAGATGTTTGTCTCAGCTTTTCTAGGGAACCCACTGGGACTGCTGGCTCCCATGCACTGGATTTTACAATCCGGGCTATTGTAGTCAATATCAATTCACTGGTTCTCAAACTCTTTACCACAACCACAATTAATCATGATCATTTAATCCTTGCTTGAGTTGTTGTTGAGCTTCCTCATTCTTCACTATTCAAATGGCTTTCATGCCTGTGGTTTGGTTTATGCTGTCCAGACCAAAGGAGAAGAATGTTCTGCTTTTTCACATACCAGTATTAGAGGGGATAGTTAGTTCCTGTCAGATCGCTGTGTTTCATTGGTTCTTAATCAGAAACTGACACAAGCATGGTCCACTGGTCCACTTTCTGTTCACAGCACAGGTGAATCGCTTGGAAGCCAACAAAGATTCTCTTCTTATTAGTCTTGGTCCTACTTGTACCGTGCACCAGAGTTCAACTAACTGTGTTTTATGTCAGCTCAAATGAACCGCACTAATCGGGCGAACGCTCCAGTGTTTGCTTGAACTGGAACAACATCCGTCTCCTGAGCTCGCTGCTGCAGAGGAATCCAAGTACATGACATAGAAGTCTACTCTGCATAGGTGAGCATCGACTTCTGTTTCCAATAACTCGGAACAAAAGAACAGAGTTTGTCTGACCTTGTAATCAGTGAGGAGACGCAGACATCAACCCTCAAGGTGAATGGGATACTGGGGATAAAACAAAAAAAGCAGACTTTTACAAAATCCAGAACTGACTGATTTTCTGCAGACGGTTATTCTTTTAGCCTCGTTTGCAAACAGACACAACAACAGACTGTTAATCCTCCATATCCCTCTGAAACTGAGTAACTCTTCTCTAAACTTTCTCTGGGTGTGTTACCCTCCAATCCCAGTGTTTTAGTGATTCAACACTTATTTGTGAGAAGTGTCATGAATTTGGTGGTGAGCGGACGTAACCTTCGCCTGTTGAGATCCAGAGTAAACAGTTTAAAGGTCCGTGTCCATCAAACCAAACCCTCTGAAGGCGCAGCAGCAGAACAGCTGACGCTCATGTACAATACTATACCGCCATCCTTAAATCTGCAGCCAGTGTCACTTTGTTATGTAACTTTTTGAATCAAAGTGTGCAATGTTTGTCGGAGGTTTGTGTATTTTTTTTTCTTAAATCAGATTCAGCCTTTAAATGCAACATTTAGGTCAGATCATGCAGAAATCTGTAACATTTATGGACAGGTTTTGTAGAAGAAGAATTATCCTTCCTCTGTCGCTCTTCCTGAGGTTTCTCAGCCAGGAGTCTAGGGAAAGAGGGTGTGTCATAGGTTGTTGCAGTTGTAAAGCTCTTTGGAAAAAAAAAAAAAGATTTTGGATTTTGGTTATGAAAACAAAATTGACCTAAATTTTATTTCTCTGGGATTCACTGGAGAGTTTGTGTCCAACGATGATCTAAAGTCATCAAAACTTTATACTAGGTTTTTCTTTTTATGTGTTGCTGCTCCACTTGAGCTTTGATGGAGTAAAAACACAAAAACAAGCCAAGTTGAAACTGGCAGAACCAGTTCCCAAACCCATGTCTGTACTTATTTCATACAGCACATGTTCCCAACATAAAAACACAAATGTCGAGGTGTCAGTGCCATCTCATCAGGCCAGTGTAGCGCTACAGCTGCACTTTCTTTGCTACTGACTGGAACTGGATTTATTTTGGACTGATCTTTGAAAAACCTTCTTCTTCCGACGCAACATAAAACACATGAGAGGAAGGAAATAGTGTCTAATATAGTCCAAATGAGAGATTTTGGAAACATTTATTTTTCACATGGTTCATGAAACATATCTGACATCTCGGTATGTGGTCCATTCCATTTGCAGCTGCAGTTTGTGTGAATTCTCTTAGACTTGCTCACAATGTAGAAGGATGAAAATAACACAGTTTTGATTTTGTCCCCGCAGTGAATGATGCCAGACACTTGTAAAAGTTGTAAGAAGAATTTGTTTTTGTTTTGATTGCTCTCCGAGGCTCAAACCTGTTAATGAACTGAGGACAAAGGTCTGTGGCAGAGAGCATTAAAACCTGTGTATTCAATAAACAAAAAACGTCATTTACATACGTGTCTGAAGAAGTGTAACATCGCTTCCCCCTACTTAAAACTTGTGCATAAGTGTAAATTAACAGTAAATCACAAGGAGCAGCTGTCAAAGACAAAACACATTCTTCAACCTTCGGACCATGCTGTCAGATATGTGACCCACAGGCTGCAACTAACAGTTCTTTTCATTATCGATTTATCTGTTGAATATTTTTTGCATTAATCAATGAATAGCTTCGTCCATGAATGTAAGAACATCGTATAAAATGTTATGATGTACCAGAGCCTAATGTGACATCTTGTTTTATCCCATCAACAATCCACAACCCAGAAATATTGAATTTACTATCATGTAAATGTAACAGAAAAGCATCAAACTCACATTTGAGAAGCTGCAAACAGTACATTTTTGGCATTTTTGCTTATTTGTTCTTTAATTTGGTGATAATTTTTTTCTTTGTAATCCTTTGCGCCCCTTTATGGTTGTTTTGCATCTCTTTGTCTCCTCTTTCGTAGTTGTTTTGTGGTCTCTTTTGTGATTGTTTCATTGCCTTTCCAACAAGAAATCCAAAATGTAATTTCATGCAGGAGCTCTGATCCCCTTCAATGTTCTATCCATGATACAAATACACCAACTCCAGGATTACCGTTTGACTCTGGTAGTTCCTGTCCCGCCCCTCTGATCCTGCCCCTGCTGTTCAGTGACACTGACAGCTCTGTACACCTGAGTGATTAACAGCTGTGATTTAGAGCAGAGCAGCGGAGATGACTGCCACTATCTCCCCATTTACAAAGCTCCAGATGCTGCTTTAAAGGCCGTGCTTACAAGTCAGCCTCTGTTCTCACCTACAGGACATAAAGCCTTTAGTTCTGAATCCTTTAAAGTGAAGAATCAGCATGTGAGTGCAACCAAATGTTGTTCAGTCTCACTCTTATTCCCTCACAGCTGAGTAGCATCTCCACCGAGCATTTAAAACTGTTGCAAAACTGAAGCGTTCGGGATTTTCTTGAAGCCTCCAGTGATTCTGGTTTTACAAACAGGAACCAAAGTTTATTGCTAAAACAATCCAGCCAAAAGCTCTGCTTACCAGCTGGGACTGTGTTCTATTACCGGATATTATATTATCTGATCAACAATGCTGCGAGGAAGCACTGGGAGTACTTGCTGTCTCAATCAGAGGACTCAGTTCAAATGGTGAATGTTCCTTTGGAATTTGATATGTGGAGGAGTTGGTAGATAAAACCATTTGCCTCCAAAGACATTCTGATAACTGGGACATAAATCCGTTGATTTTCAACGAGCTAATCCAATGTCAGAGGACGCACAAACGTTTCATATGTGTGCAGATGTGTCCTCGACATAACCTGTTTCACAATGCAGCTTAAAGCTTTGTTGATTTGGTAACGATATGAAATCGAAATTTGCTTTTAGAGAAGAAACAAGAAGTGTTTATGTATACTTTGTCTAGTTTATGGTAGACTATACACTGTGTGATGATAAAACTCAGCTGATGATAAAACTCAGCTGCAGCCAACACGTTCCTTCTCTTTGGCTGCAGTTACATCATTTTGACTGTGCATGAACACAGATGAGTCAGAGTGATGCATTGATGAGCCATCAGAGAGAAGGCTGAGCTTGGACTGCTGCTGTTGAAGTCCAGATGTGATTTTTTTTTTTATTTCCCAATAAATTCTTATGATAGATTATCATTAAGATGATGAAAATGACTTTGGAGATTAGTTCGATTTCATTCATCACATTCCATCTTTCTACATATGAACTGTATCCTAGATGGGAGCCTCTCTTTGAATGTCTTGTAAAGCGAGTTTGTGAACTTTTTCTTTTGCATATATTCATTGGGTTTTTACTTAACATTGTTCAGAATATTTACCAAACAAACAATTATTAAAACATGATGGAGAAAAAGAAGCAAAAAAAATTAAAAACACGAAAATAACAAGCTCTCAGATCAATGGAGCAAAGCCAGTGAACCAGTTCAGGCAGTCAATCTGAGCTGCAAATGCTACACCTTCTCCCTGGATCACCTAACGGCACCACAGCTCCAACTTTAGTCCTGGGAGAAGAGAACAGCTTTGAATTACATTGACAGTGTGCAGAAGCTCGGAAAAAGCCGCGAGCAGTGACATCAGACTCCGCACAGTCGGAAATAGTTCCTACTTGTCCATTTTGTAACGTTTCTCCTTCTTTCTGTGCAGGTACTGGTCTGATCTGGATGGATGACGTCGCATGTGCAGGGACTGAGGACACCATCCACCAGTGTAACTTCTCTGGCTGGGGCAAAACCAACTGCGGCCACGTGGAGGACGCTGGTGTGACCTGCGCCGTCTAAGACCTTCGCGATCCTGGTCCTGCTGCAGCGGCAGAATATCTCCTCAAACGGTGCCTTGAACTTTTCAGAAGCTACAAAGTGCGCAACATCCTACCAGCTTTTTTAGAAGTTCACGTCTAAACATGTGACTGTTTTAGCCACGAGACTGAATCATGGGGCTGATGAAAGTGCACACATTTTTTAAGACTTTGAGTTGATACGCAGACGGATGATCGCACGACAGGACTCTTCATCAGGACTGTATTACAGAGCTCCCCTGTCTTCAATGAAGGACCAGAGGTCAGCTTTTATAGGAGTAGAGAGAAGTTGCCCTCAGAGGTTTGTCTGGGGTCAGTTTGCTGTTTTGACCTCCAGGGTGGAGTCAAACTGATCCAACAACTCCATCATCCGAGAGCCTTCAATTGTCAGCTGTTGTCTCCAAGATGCTGCGGAGCTGAAACGGCACATAACTAAACTGACGTGACTGTTTTATTGATGAACTGATTTTTCATTTACAGGCAGCTTTTCTTCTCAGTATTATGTAGGAATGGCTTTTGCTAAGCATACCACAGTGTTGCCTTATCATATCTATCATATAGCGTCATTTGGACATTTGCAGCCTTGACATCTGAGTTGAAACTGGGGCTTAAATTTCATCTTAAACTTAAAAACTGGGCGTCGCTTCTGGTGATGAAACTGTAGAGGATTAACCCCCAGAATCCAGCTCCCCTCAGCTTTACAGTGAGTTTCAACTCATTGTTTAGCTGTTTGTTGTTTGTCTTTACTGTTTGGGTTCACTCTTCCCGCTCTCATAGTGTCATTTTTGGTCACAGCAGGCAGCTGTTTTCACTGAAAACGCCCCGAAAAAATAACTCCCTGTACACTCCCTGATCAGCAGCAAACAGCAGACAGACACAGTCAGAGACCAGCTGGTGAACATAGTGGAGCATTCAGCAGCTAAGGAGCCAGATATTTTCTTCAGGAGTCGGTAGAGACAAAAAACAGAACTAAAAGCATCAGGTAGAGAGAAACACGAGTCCAAATATATGGTCATTTTCCTCTGTAACTGCTGGATGTGTAAATATGCAACTAACAAGTTCATCATCTGGTCTCAAGTTGCCAAAAAATAAGTTCATGCAAGTTTAACATTTTACATTCAGTGTTCCCCACCAAAAGGCATTATGCGTTTATTCCCTGCAGGTCTAACAAACAGGTCCAATGCT
Source organism: Seriola aureovittata (assembly GCF_021018895.1). Lineage (NCBI taxonomy): Eukaryota > Metazoa > Chordata > Actinopteri > Carangiformes > Carangidae > Seriola > Seriola aureovittata. The sequence continues at coordinate 4,384,995 of NC_079382.1, forward strand.
TCTTCACTGCTTTTGTTGTATTGCTACATTTCTTAGCACATGCTGCAAATTAGGAGCAAGACTGTGTATTACGCCTCCTACATGCTTGAGCGTGTGCATGATACAAACAAAACAGGGACCCGCTCATAAAAAGCTTGCTTCAGAGCACTACTAGAGGTCAAAAACTCTACAAGTGAACGTGATAGTTTATTTTCAAGCTCTACTAAAACTTGTCTTTACATTTAATACACAAAAAAAGTGTTAGAATCATTGCCCAAATCTGCAGATCTATTTTATCTCATTGTTTCAGCCTAATTTCCAGCAGCAGGCAGCTGTTTTTGTCACCTGCTCAGCAAACAAACAGAGGACAAAGTTGGGAACTAGCTTGTGAATGAAGTTCAACATCCTGCAGCTAAAGAGCCAAATATTTGGAGTTGAGAGTTGCAAAAGTGCAAACAGGTAAAAGGAGACAGAATTTTTGGATTTATATTCATCGGGTGGGCAGTAACATGACTTTAAATGAATGCTTATGTTGGTTTGATGCCTGAACGGCTTTAAACTTGAACAACTTCATAAGCCAATAATACAGGAGATGTTAGGGCTGTATGTTTCAGGTTGTTTTTCTGCTCCTGACCTGGACATCTCTTCTTCTTTTAACCTGCAAATCACCAAATCAGTGCTTACTGTGTGCTTTATATTTATACAAGGAAAAAAAAAACCTGCAACTAACAGATTTTGGAAATGGTTAACAGGCACTACAGTTGACAGATGAAGCAATTATGAAGAAGAGAGAACAGATGAGTATAAACAGATGGATGCATGGATGCCTGCCCTGTACAATTTATAACGGTGGGTCTGTCAGTGTTTACTGCCAAAACTTGGGTTGTTTCAGCATTAATGCACATGCGTAAGCAGACACACACACGCACACGCCAAACCAACCATAACATAGAGGCTTTTTCTTCTGAGTTTTATTCCTCTCTCAGGGGGGTTTAATCTTTATAGCTGCTCTGAAATCCAAAAAGGCTGGTACCTCCCAAGCGTCCTGGCTCACTTCTCAACCGAGCTTAGAGAATACACCAAGCTTGGAATAAAATATATGTAGGAACCTGTCTCTTTACCCAGTCATGTTTTATATTGGAAGAGGGGAGGGAAAACATTTTTAGTGCACCTTAAAATTTGGCAAACTCACGCAGCCTAAAACTTCTCCCCCAAGGGCTGTAGTTGAATTCTCTCTGCTCCTATAATCTGGAGTGAAATCCGTCTCTGTAAGCTGTCCTACTTTAAACAAATCAAAAAGTGTCTGGCCCGCTTACTTTTCATGAAAGTGAATCTGCAAAGATGATGATGATTGAATTTTCATGTCCAAGTGAGAGGAGAAAAGAATGTTTTGGATATAAATTTGACTTTTCATGGCACCGCAGCCAGAAATGACTTTTTTTTTTCTACCTCATGTTAAAGTGCCTTGGTGTTGGTCTACGTTTCTTTTTAAACCAACACTCTGCCACAGAAGAAGACAAATTAATGAAGTGAAATGAGAAAGGGGAATCTGGGTAAAGGGAAAATGAGGTGAGAAACCAGACTCAATAGACTCAAAAGAAGTTATAGCAACACAAAAGGGGATTGTGGGTAACATGTTTTCCTTGTGTATTTTTCTTCAAAAGTTGATTGGATAACTCACTCAACTGCTTGAGCTAAACAAAAAAAAATGGTCATGTGATGAAGTTACTTCTGGTTCAGAAAACTGTGATCATTTTGCATGTCTGCATTACTACATACTGTTCAAGCACAGCTGATACATTACAATCATTAGACCCAATAATGAACAGCATTGACAACTCTTTGGAACACACCAGGAAGCTTGTTAGTTATTGTTTTCATCTTCACTCGCTCATCCTTTATGCTGAAGATTTTTCACTTTGTTCACAAGGTTTTGGAACCTGTTTTATAAAAGCAATAATACTTTTAAATGTTTCTCACTGTGACTTCTGGGATTTAATGACACCAACACTATATAGTATGTGGCTGCTGGAAAGATCCCAGTTGATTGTTGCATATTTTTATAGTACTCATTAGATCTGGACGTATTAATCAATGAATCTATGAGTCAATAGGCTGAAAATTAATTGGCAAGAAAGATGATAATGGAGTAATTGCTCAAGTCATTTTCACGCAAAAAAAACCTCAGCTTCTCAAATGTGAAGATTTCCTGCTTTTATTTGTCTTATATTGTAATCTGAACATACTTGGATTTTGGACGATTGGTCAGACAAAATCAGAAGACAGAAGATGTCAACTTGTGCTCGGGAAAATTATGCTGGACATGTTTCACTATTTTTGCATATTTTGTAGACCAAACCATTTAGATATTAAATGAGAAAACAACTGGCGGATAAATTGATTACAAAATAATCATTAGTTGCAGCTCTAATATAATTGTATATACTCACTGCATGTCCTAATATATTTAAATGGACACTAGGTCAGACTTTAATTCATTCATTTTAGACTTTAATCCCACTATGCAATTACCGGTCATGATGCCCGCCAGTGATTCATTGATCCACCAGCAGAGGGCACTGCTCTGGTGGAGTCATCACATGAGAAGAGGTACTGATGTCCACAAGTGCACTGAGACCTTTTTCTAGGTGAACTCAAGGTCCTCTGGGAGTTCCGGGTCATCCCATTCTCCCAGTTTGTCCCACAGGTGTTGCACTATCAATGTCGCCCTTGTATAGGAAACCATGTATTCTAAAATCTCATAGTTACTTGCGAGGTAGTGGTAGATAGTTGTGCACGTGGTGATAAGACTAAGCATCACTCGTACAAGCTGATTGTAAAGTGAATGCTGTCTCATCTCAAAGCCTCCTTCAGCCGACAGCATGAAGCTGGTCAACAAGGGTCTTGGATCCTGGTGCGCTCCATTTCCCTTTGCCCAGTGTATTGTGTCCATGTACATCAGTTGCTTTACTTGGCTATAAAGGTCACCTGGAGGAGGAAGCGTAGAGGACTTGTAATGTTCATCAAAGCCTGGTTTTGATGACGGCAGGACTGAGTCTGACTGGCCGATAGGTGCGATGAGATGAAGGTTGTCTGTACGTATGAGCAATATAGCCCACAAGCTTCCTCTATCAGCTGTGGAGGCAGGCCTCGGAGATGGCGATACCTTTGTTGTCAGGCTTTGATGGGATATGACTGTTCTGTTAATAATAGTTACCCGCTATGAAAGCTTGTCCACGGGCAATCAGCATCCCCTGAGCAGCTTAGTCTAGCAAAACAGGCTGCCGTGACCCGTCATCAATGACTGCGAAGGCCACCGTCTCATGCTGTCCATTCCCAAGAAGCGCCATCACCGTGACCTTCACTCAGACAGTCTCAGCTGCTGAAGGCTTGCTGAGGAAAAGCACCTCACTTAACAGTCCTTCCAAAACAGGAGCTGGTGAAGGTGTCTTTTTTTTCCTGCCAGTTTTTCCTGCCCTTTCTGAAGCTCATCCATCGACATCATGCATCTACCTTTCAAAGTTGCATCCAACTGAACAACAGTTCCTGCCGCACCGCCAACAGCTCACGGAGTCCTTAATCCAATGGTGCTTCCGCTGCTTAGTGAGATGCCTCAAGTTACTGCAGCTGTTGAAAGTATTGTTGGTGTGTTCTCAGTACTGGTCTGCAGGGGGGTTTAAAGCAGCCTCTGCTGGCCTGGACTTCTGCCCTCATCTCACAGCTAAATGTGTTTTGACTGATGTTCCTTCCAGGCTGAGTGGTAGGCTGTCAGATAATAGCAGGATAAAACAGTTGTGATGTGATTTCCTGATTGGTTAGAGGTTCCTCTGCACCAAATCACTGCTTCGAGCTCATGGGGTCAAATAACTCGAATGCTTTGACTTTGAAATGTAAAGCACCCTAATGCCATACCTTCGAAAGCGAGAACACATCGCTAAACCAAGTGCACTTAACCACTTAAATGTGTGTTTTTCCAGGAAAGATTTAATGTATACTTGGTTGTACTAAGACTTTTCTGTATGCAACTTCGACATAATGGCTCCAGGCACTTCTGCATATACATGTGTCTGTTTTTTGTTTTTTTTACATTGTGCTGGTCATAACACATATAAGGGCTATGGAGTTAACGACATACATACAAAAGTAAATGGCTAAAACAAACATGATTATGTCAAGAAAATATATTTGCTTAAAAAAAACACAACTTTTTACTTTATGTTCTGTTGATTTTTGTACCACTAAAATGCTGTATATGCACTGCTGAAATAATAAAATGTAGATTTGTTTAAACAGGTGAACTTTTTTTTTCCAGATAACATTGAGAGAGGTGATATTTTTTTAACATGTCAACTGGTGAAGAGAGTCTTAGGAAGTTGAGTTGGACATGTGTGTGTGTGTGTGTGTGTGTGTGTGTGTGTGTGTGTGTGTGTGTGTGTGTGTGTGTGTGTGTGAGTTGCACACATGATCACAAGCACTGACGCACGTGGATGTGTGCACCATGTATGTGACCTGACTGACAGCTCTGAAGTGTAATTGTAAGTATGAATGTTTCCACATGTGAAGCCAACACAGAGATGATTGGCCGACAAATCACCTGATCTCCAACCAACACACATGGCCGACAGTCAGAACAAAGACTGGGAAGACCGTGTGGTTCAGGTCAGCATGGCTTCATTTATCGTCCAGGAAGGTAAAATTTTACTATTTCTTATTTGATACAATAAAATGTAAAGGTGTGCAAGTGAATTCCTATTGCACATATGTAAGTGGTTGGTTGGCTGGATGGGTTTCTGACTTAGTTTGATCATATTTAAGCCCAGGAACACATGATAAATTAATTTACTGTTGCTTCAGTAGTTGTTCATCTTTTTTCACCTCTACGATCTCTTCTGTTTGCTCTGACCAGCTCAGGATCTCCATTATCAAAGGCAACTTTGTCTCGTTCAGGCAGATCTTTAGATCTCCAGGTAGCCACAGTTTATTGTTCGTAAACATTTTAACTTGATATTTGTTTGAATACAGTTACATTAAATACGATGTGATAACATGGATCAATTCATGTATATCATCACTAGAATTAAAAAGCACATCCCATGTAGTATCCTCAAAGCAGTCCCTCATGTATGTAATTACCCACATATGTGGATATACACCACTGCATGCAGGAAGATAAGAGGCAATTCTTTCCATTCTATCATTTGTTTGTGATTATTTAAACTCTCTATGGGAGGAATTTTATATGATTATCTTTCAAATTATTCTGATGACCTAATTTTTGTTTGGCTGTTTCTGAAATCCCTCGCCGATTCTATTCGGTGGCTGAATTCTGTAGAGTGAAGTTTAGTGCCCTAAAAGTCAGGATGGAGCTGAAGAGAGTCGGGGTTGACATCTGGGTTTGGAGCTGAAGGGTCAAAAGGGGCCTAGACCAATGTGGCTGTTTATCTGCCATATTTTTCATGGTGTGGGCTAGGTCTCTTTGTACCAATTAAGGAAAATCTTAAAGCTATATTAATAGTCACTCATACAGACAATCTGGCACAGGGAGCCCCCTAACATCTTGGGTCCATGGGCCTGCGCCCAGTAGGCCCGTTCAGGAATCCATCCACAACATACAATAATATTTTTGATGGTACACTTCCAGTTTTGTGGTAACTGTTTGTAAAAAAAAAAAAAAAAAGAGCTCTTTCCAGGTTCAACATGATATTGTCTTTCATGCTTAAGTGCGGTTCATAAAAAAAAAAAAAGACTGGCCTGCTCCGAGCTCTGGCCTCAACCCCGTCCAGCACCTTTAAGATGAACTGACTGAACACTGACTGTGAGCCAGGCCCCACATGAGTGGTCCTCCTCACTAATGTGCTTGTAGCTGAATGGAAGCGAATCCCTGCAGCCAGGGTCTAAATTTGTGTGGAAAGACTGAAAGCAGAGCAGTGGAGACTGTTACAGCAGCATGTTGACTGATGATGCAGTTTTTGCGTGAGATTATCAACAATCACCACATGACCACAGTATGTTTGTGGCTCAATACACATCTGAATATATATACATAACTGCTAATTTAATCATGTCTTTTTTTCTTGTAATGTGCACAGCTTTTATTTGATATGTCAGGTGGGATTTGATTTTTTTTTTTATGTAATGGTCCTTTTATTGAAAATCTTTCCACCAGACTTTTCTTAAATTTGTAAATTCTTTCTTGAACTTTGGCAAAAGCATTTGGGTACACACCAAAAATGTCAATTTTGCTGTTCTGGGGCTTTCAGTTATATCACATGATCTTCTGAATCCAACTGCTGTTTTACAAGATCAAGAACGAACTTTGAACTTCTCTTAAAAGTTTCATCTTGCTTCTGTAAAATTGTAGTAATCCAGATTATCAGTACAATTGTAGCATGTGTCACTACATGAAATGATATATTTGTTCTTCATCTGAGTATCCTCCTCTCATTCTCTCTGGCTTTTTCTCTGCAGTCTGACCAGAGAGTAACCCATCCTTAATCTATAAAGTGAACCATAACATGTGCTCATGTGTTCAAACATGAGCTCATTCCCCTTCAGGGGAACAAGAAACGGGGAGAAAGCGAGAGAAAGCAATAGTCCCAGTCTTCCCTTCCACGTCCATTTGTCATCAGACCACATTCCTGCTCCTCTTCTTCATAATGGATCAGTTATCCCTCCCCACAATGAGGAGACTGAGCTGAACATCTGCAGTGTGTGAAGGAGATGAAACAAAAATGGGATCATGAGAGTCGAGGTCAAGGTCAGCCTACCCATCACCAGCGAGGGAATTCTTTCAGACAACTTGCTGATGTTAGAGAGAGAAGAGACACGAGCAGTAATGAAAATGACACAAATCTGTTCTTAACTTGCTCTTACTGCCAACACATGTAACTGATGGGGGGTAAGAACTTTTAATAATCACTAGTCTATGACAAGTTTTAAATTGGTAGCACAGTGTTGCTGTCTTGTTAAGCTGGTGTATGTCACTCATAAAACTAATGACTCAACCTATGTACAAGGCAGCAGAAATAATGAAATTGTCATGTACAGTGGGGGTCAATACGGGCTAAGTAACAAGTCTTTGTCCTGGGGCCTCATAAGGTCAGTCTGGCCATCAGGTTATGTTATTCTATTGTTCCTTGAGTAAATTTCTGTGTTTATTTGAAATTGATTTGTTGTATGATTGATCTCCTGACTAACTGATAATTGATATGCAATCACTGATGAAAATGAATCTAACTTGCAACCTGTCACACATTTTGTCAGGAATACAGGCACCTGCACCTGAAATGGATAAGGGGAGTTTTTGTTACAGGATTTTTATAACGTGACTGACCTCAGCTGGTGAAATAGCTGCACTACAGCTGTGATTGGTTTAACAAGTAATATCTTTAAAGTAACATTGTGTCCTTTTTACATCAACAATAAAACTTTAAAGTCTTTAAAGTGTGAAAAAAACCAAAACAAATTGTCATGAAGTTTGTGACCTGCCGTTGTCTTTTACAAACGACTTGCGTTTGGTTTGTCCCTCTGCCGCATCCGTACTGTGTGCTGCGCAGCAGTTTGAATGTTCGGCGCGGGTTAGCTGCAGAAGTTTTGTTGTGACAGTGAAAGAAAAGCAGGTAACGTCTCCGTTTTTGACTAAATTATAGATTTATCTGACTCAAAACACAACAACGACAACTTGAGACGAATTGTCGACACGTTAACTCCAGTAACTCGGCAAATGTTTTAGCGTCAAAGCTGAATTTACGATTGACATAAATGTTGGTTGCTACTGTGTCTCTGCCGTTGGCTAAATATTGACTGAATAGTGTGACGAACAACATATCATAGAGTTGTTGTCGTTTTCAATTTTAATTGCCACAAGATTTTCAGCTTATTACTCGTTAACGTTATATTCTACTTCTCAACGCAATTATTGGGCGTCATTAAGCCAGGGTCCCTTCAAAATCATGCGGTTTATTGTCGTTTTAAGCAGGCACAGACAAAGACAACTTACACTAAGCAGACTTCAGATTTTGATTCGGCTTATCATATACAGCAAACACTACTTTAAATACTAACTTTTCTAAATTAAATCACCTTATAGTGTAAGCCAGCCAGTTAATTCAGTCGGCAATCGATAGTGTTGCTCAGTTAATTAAGCGCTGCACAGAATAGTCGAGTTCAGGTTATTAACCGTATTCTAATATGTGTTGTTCCATTTTAACTATTTTGTTTTTCATTGACAGAATGGCCTCTAACACATTCACCGACGAGGGTGCATTCAAGACCCCTAAAACCGCCCGAGTGAAGCGCCTCGGAAGCAACGGAGGCACCCCCATCGCCATCCCTGCTTCACCTTTCATGAAGAAGTTGGGGTGTGGGACTGGAGTCAATGTTTACCTCATGAACAGGTTTGTTGTCTTCTCTGATTACACTTCTCCGGTTCGGTTTACACTTCACTTACAATATAGCTCCTCATTTCCCCTCTGTATTCAAAATTATGCCAGTTTAATGTGACCTTGGTCATAGGGACATGCACATACCAGGCAGAGGAGAACTTAAAATATCCAACAGGGTCTCTAGCAAATTTTGCATGTAGATGATCCACAGGAAACAGTTGCAGCTTTTGCTATTACCATGTTCCCTGTTTGCTTGTATTCAGAGTTACACTGATTACTCGACTAATCGGTTATCCAGCAGACAGAAAATGAATCCTGAACTAATTTGATTATTGATTTTATGACAGTTTTAACAAATGGTGCCAAAATTTGATCATAAAAATAATTTTTAATTGGGGCCCTGCTTGCATTGTGTATTTCCCTAGAAGAAGAAGACAGCCTCAGAAATTTTAAATTTCATTAAATATAGTGACTTTTTTTTCAGGCTACTGCATATGCAAAGGTTTCATGTCTGTGTATAAATAACATTAGAACAATGCACCATAACAAAGTATTGTTGAACAAATAATTTCAGAATGGAGAAGCTGAATGCATCTCCCTGGGCTGTGAAGAAGATCAACAGCAAATGTGCATCGAAGCAGGTGGCTGTTTACCAGAAGCGCCTGAACGAGGAGGCAAAGGTCCTGAAGGGAATCAATCATCCAAACATTGTTGGTAAGACGTGTTTTTAATCAGCAATAGAGAAGGGTGGTGAGGCGTTCACACAGAAACCTGAGGAAAACCAAGGAGGTGATTAACGCGATTCATGGGAGGCAAGACAGGTGTTAAGTAATGCATTTCCAATGACACTGTTATTTCTCGGGCACCTAAGAAGTTAAGTTTTGTAAATGTTTAACGATGCAGAGAAAACACAAGCAATTGTCACCTTATTGTTCACTTATTAAGACTCAGTTTGAGTGGAAGTAACAGCAGACTTCACATCATTTTTGTTTTGTTGTGTCATACTCAGTTTACTTATGATATTGTGTTACATTCTCTGTTGTTAATTCTACGTCCATATCCCAACATCAAGGTTTCCGTGCCTTCGCCACAGCCAAAGACGGCTCCAAGTGTCTGGCCATGGAGTATGGAGGAGAGCAGTCCCTCAATGACCTCATAGAGAAGAGGAGAGAGGACGGCCTCAAAGCTTTCCCTGCAGCCAACATAGAAAAAGTGGCGCTGCATGTGGCTCGTGGTCTGCAGGTAAATCATGGACTCTGTTCTCCCTGGTGTTAACGTGTCATATCTGCATCAGATATTCTCATGGATATAAATACAGATGCAATATACCTCAACTGCACCTCAAACTACAGCCTCCAAAATGAGCATAAAGTTAAATCGGCACCTCAAAACTACACAAAAACTGACCATTATAACCTTCATGTCAACCTGCCTTATTACACTGCATTCTAGCCAGGTGCACCTAATAAACTGGCAACTGAGTGAAATTGTAGCAGGATTCAATTCATTCTTGTGCCTCTGTGTTTTGAAATATGATAACTTATCATAAATTAGTCTCCACATCACTCGTTTTTTTAATTTCGGTCTTTAGAAAATATGAATCCCTTGTCCTGTTTGTTAATTATTCTCCAGTATCCTGAAAATGAAAAATCTGATAAAATATAGTCGTCTGCCACCTGTTTGATTTGCATGTGTTTGGGGGTTAAATACAGAAAATTAAAAGTTTGGAATTACCTGACAAAGACAGTCAGCAGCTCCAAAAACTTCAGTAAACAGGATTCCTACACCAGCTTCGCTTTTATATGTGAATGAAATGAACTGTACCAATATGTATTTTAATATAATCCCGTATTGCGACAGTTTCATCAATCAGTTTTTCAAGTTATTATTCACACATAATCAGTTCAGCACAGGATGAAAAATGAATTGTTTAATATCTATAATATGATTACTAAACAAAATAAATGGGAAATGAGAAAACATAAACAAAGCCCCTCTATTTTTTGAAATTATTATGTCCAAATCTTGTCTCCTCAACATTAGCCATCTTTTAATTTAATTTTAGAATTGATGATTGTCAAACAAAACAAACACAGGAGTAACAGGAAGGCTTTGTATGTTTTCCTCTACAGTATCTTCACAATGAGAAGAAGCTGCTGCACGGCGACATGAAGTCCTGTAACGTGGTCATTAAAGGCGACTTTGAGACCGTCAAGATCTGTGACGTTGGTGTGTCTCTGCAGCTGGATGAGAACATGAGAGGTAATGACTTTCTTCAGTCATGGCACGCATGATAAAAGCAAGCAAGTAGCTTTGATTTGAATATACAGCACTGTACTCAGTGTGATGGTTGGGCAAAGGGATAGTGGGCTCAGGAACATCTCAAAAACAATAAACTGTATTATCTAGGGTCCATTTCCATTGAATTTGAAAAAGTCTGGAAATGTTAATAGTTCTAGTTAAGTAATTCTTCATTGTAAACTGGTCTTTTAATATAGCCTTTAAGTGTATGCAACATTGCATTTTACTGCACATTGTTTGGGACAAATAAATCATTAAAAAATGTAATGATTATTAAAATTGGATAATTTTTGTGCTATAAAACATGCTGTCTTTTGTTCCTCTGATGCAGCATTTACTACTAACAGGATATTGATGCAGCACTTCAAACTAACATTTCCTCATTAGTTCAGGATTTCACATAACCAACCAGTGTGGAATTGATCAACTCTACGATAAATGTGTAAACAGCATCACATCCATTTTACCACAGACGAGTCATAATGGGCCTCTAATGTTTAATGAATCTGCAACTATTTTATTGATCAAAATCTTTTCAAGCAAAAGTCACTAAAACTTCACTTTAGGTCTCAGCCTCTCGTGAGAAAATTGCTTGCTTTTTCTTGTCTTAGCAGTACAGTGAATATCTTTGGATTTTGGGCCGTGGGTTGGACAAAACAAAGCATTTGATGACATTACCTCGGTCTGCAGGAGAATGTGATGTTTTATAGATCAAACACCTAATGGAGAGAATATGCAGTGTGTGTGTGCGTGCGTGTGTGGACACAAGTGGGATTAATCATGGATTAAAGCACAGAATTGGCAGAGAAAGTTTGGATAGAAACGACTGTTTACAGCAGCTGATTTACTTTGTTTTTCTGCCCAAGCAGCAACATAAATTCTTCAGTCTTTCATGCTTTGTCTCGTCTTGTACATACAGTTCATCTGCCAGTGGGGTCTTTCCCATCGGGTTTAATTTAAACTAATTGCAAACTTCTGGATCTTCCTTTCTAGCAATTGTCAACAGGACCCAAGATCACAAGCTTTGTATTTTTAGAAATAATATAATTTTGGGTGAAGCCATTGCGGCAGCACAGATGACCTGAATGTTTGTTTTGTACTTAAATTGTTGCCCAGTCCAATTTGAGTTTTATTAAAGATGTTTATATTCTCTTCAGTGTCAGATCCAAAGGCGGACTACATCGGCACAGAGCCGTGGAAGCCAAAGGAGGCTCTGGAGGAGGGAGGAGAGATCAGCGACAAGGCTGACATCTTCGCCTATGGTCTGACTCTGTGGGAGATGATGTCACTGGCTATGCCTCATCTGGAGATGCTGGAGGGTTACGACCATGAGGAAGATGAAGGTGAGACACACTGTCTTGTAAAAACATTGAAAGAACTGAAATTTGCACCCTTTACATTTGCTTGTAATTAGACCCGAAACCATAAATTGATGAATTATTTCATGGACAGAAAATGAATCTGCAACTGTTTGATAATCGAATAAATGCAAAAACTTTGGTTTCAGCCTCTCAAATGTTAGATATTACAGTTTGTCTTAATCTGGTAATTTTGTGTTTTGGTCTGTTGAGACAAAACAAGACGTTTGAACACATCACCTCGAGCTTTGAGATAATTGTGATCTGGATTTGTTCAGTGATTTTATTTTTTATTTCCTACACCAACTGATTGACTAAGAAAATAATTGGCAGACTGTTCAAAGAAGAAAATTGTTATTTGTAGCCCTAAGTGTAACGTGTACTAATGATGAAACTGAGGCGTATTCTACTCTCAAACGCTTGGCTTCATTCTGAAATGTAAAATGCGACATGCGAGTGCTAAAGGTCAAAATAAGTTTTCGTGTAATCTTTGGATGATGAGTCCAGTTTGAAAATATTCAATCAAAACATAAATTGGACTAGAGTGCACCTATTGAGTATGTGGAGCCTAAACAATAGCCACAACTGTTAAATATATGGCATTTGTTGTGTGATGTAGCATCTCTTTGCCCCTGATAGTAAGTGGTCTATTGTATAAAAGTGTAAATTTTTTTTTTTTTTAAATACATTTTTGCAGAGGTGGTCATTAATTCAGGTGAGGTAAAACAACAGAACAAAATTGTTTATTAGATCCTGACATTTCCTGTTAGTTTTCCTTGTGAAATACTGGACACATTCACCTCCTTCAACCTCTGAGAATCTTTCAAATCAAACATTGTGAGGAGGAAAAACGACTAGGTGACAGCTCATGTCTTCACTAAGACAGTGATAATGTGTCACATTGCTTAAATTTTCTTTTTTTTTTACCACCGTACAGCTCTTAATTCCTGTAAAAACAGAATAAGGCAGTTTGATTGGGGACATAGCAAAAAGCTACATTCAGACCAGTATAACCGTTTGTGTTTCAGATGACTCGGTGGAGGAGAGTTTTGATGAGGACGCCTATTACGAGAGGTTGGGGACGAGGCCGGCGCTGGATACCGAGGCTCTGGGCAGCTCGTACAGGAGGATGGTGGAGCTCTTCTGTCTCTGCACAGAGGAAGAGCCCAAGAAGAGACCCTCAGCCGCCCAGATCGTCCAGGCTTTAGAGAGCAACGCCCCGCTGGAGAAAACACCTGCTGAGGTGATTGTTATTGACTGATTTACACAGCTAATTCAGAATTTTCGTCAAAGATTTATATGGAGGGAATCCCCTGTCCATGTTTTCCTATTTTCCAGTTTGTTTGGGAGATTTTTTGTTCTAATTTAGCAACAAAAAAAAACTACAGCTGAGTGACGGGTGAAAGTGTCAGTTGATGGAGCATCAGAGGCTGGCTGTAATCTCTACTGTACATCTTTGTATGTTGTCTTTTCTCTCCTGTACTGTCCACTTTTGTTGTGTAAATGTTCGTTTGTTTTTTTTTACTTTCATTTCTTGTCACTTTCTCTTGAAGTTTTTTCTAAATATCTTTCTACCTTCAATCTTTGGTAAAATTATTTTATATCACTTGGTCAAACTTGAATTTTTGTCACTAAATTAGAGTAAAATCCCACATCCTGTGTTTTTGTTTTCCTTTTTTAATGTCTTGCAAATTCTAGTTCACTGATGTATCTGTGGCTGTAGTATTTTAAGTGTTTCGTGGAGTTGTCAAAACAACCACCTACTCATTTGTTCTGGAGCTTCTGACCATATTGCATGGTTTTCATCAGTAGACTAAATTTACTCTGTCATGGAGCTGTAGATGTTCAAACTTTCTATTCTGAGCAGTGCTACATAATTTGATTAGTGACATTCCAGCAAACAACATCTGCTGATGACTATGTGATACAGTTGAAACAAGCAGGTTAGTGGATTTACCGTGGAAACTGAAATCTCCACTCAAACATGATCTGAAATGGAGAATATGCTCTAATAGAAATGCTCCTGCAATAATTAGATACATTTCCAACAATCAAGTCTAGGTTCATAAAACAAAGGCAACAGGTTTATTAAATCTATTTACAAAGCTGAAAGCCAATAAAAACAACGGTGGTATCCACCTTTCAACAGGTCAGTGTCTATAAACATATTTTCCCTTCAAAGACGCCTGAAAACCTCGAGCTTGTATCAAGAAAAAAAAAACAGAACTTTTGAATTAAAGTTTTAAAAAGGAGGCTTCAGTTTTCTTTGATGCAAAACACAACATGAATCAAAGCTAGCTACGTGGGAATATTCAGAAATGTGAAATATTATCTCTCCAGATTTAAGATCCTTAAGTAAAATATAAACATCTGCCATTATACACACAACATTCAACAGTAAAATGGGCGGCACTGAGTATAAATACCAAGTCATAGGTGAAACAAAAAAAAAAAAACCTGCTAAGCCTACTGTATCCGGATTAGAACGCACAATAATTATGCAACTGAAGCTTAGACACAGTTTTCAGTACCAACTAACACCAACCTGAACATTACTGTTTTGCATATGAAAGACAATCCAACAGATCTGTTAATGTGCAGGACTTACATTACTGATTTAACAGGCTGAACTGTAGCGTTAATCCTTGTTTTAAATTCTTTCCAAACTTCATGCGATGAAGTTGTAAACTAGGAAGGCTGGTGTGTTGCTGTACTTGGTTGCAAACAGTTTGCCGTCAGGTGTCGGGTCAGAGAAGGCAATTTCCTCCTTGGTTAGATGACTGCCGTACATGAAGCTGCTCCTAAAACAAAAAGACAGAAAGAAAGAAATCAGTGTGTGGCTTTGCTGTAGTCTGTGTAGCTGTATGATGCTCTTAACAGGAGGGGAAGAAGTCAGTAGGTATGCTTCGCTTTTACAAAATAAAGCTTCCAAAGTGAGGACTGAGCTCACTGCTGATGAAGAACTTTAAGGCAGAAACATTCTTTGAAAAGCTCCTTTGAGTCTGATAAACATAACGTTTTCTAATCTTTAACTGTGTTCTCACTGTTCCTCGTTTAAGATGAAAAGTAATATTCCCCCCCAAAATAAAAGAAAAGTTGAGGCTGAAGACATGCTAATTTGTACAGACAAACAGAAGACAGCAAGTGTCAGTGTGACGTCGTACCTGACGGTGTCCAGCATGCGGGTGGCGATGCCCTGCCGTCTGGCCAGGCTGAAGACCCAGATCCGACTGATCCCACACAGAGCTTGTTCCGGGACAGTGGAGCAGCACCAGGCTCTGTGTCGCTCCATGAAGTCGTCCTTGGTCATATCCTTGTGTCGATCTGGCTGCTCAAGGACTCTGTAAGCCTGTTGGGGACAACAAAAAAAAAATTGTATCAGTAAAAGACACTGAACAAACAAGATTAGGAACCACTGTATTAAGATCTTCAGCCCCACCTGTCGTATGGGTTCAGCGACGAGACATCCCACCACCAGTCGCTCCGTGTTGATGAACAGGTAGGTCTTGGCCTGTGTGGGTCTGCTCAGAGTCACCTGCTGGAAACCCAGCTCGTTGTCCGCTACACGACGCACATCCTCAGCCTGAAAGCAAACACACAAGCAGGGAAAGTCCATGGAAATCAATATTAAAGAACAAGCTAGTTAAAAACAAAACACTTTCACAATTCATGCATCACTTGTGTATCAAGTATAATCCACATGAAATGACACCCTCTCAAGTAAAACACATACTTATGTGCAGCGATGGATTTGAATATTTGATTTATATATTCTCACATGTTTTTTGTTGACAAACATACAAAACATGCAAACACACACAATAAGAAATAAGCTGGGGTACATCCAGTGTAAAGACTCTCACCTTTTTGATGGCGTATTTTGGATCATCTGGCATCACCAGGAGAATTTTTCCATCCCAGAACTCGGCCACCACCCGCTCCTTCTTCCAACCCTGGCAATACAACAGAGAGAAGAAGCTACAGTTAGAAGCCAAAAACTCATAACAAACTCACCTCCCCATGAAACTGATGCCAGCAGCCTTGGCAGAAGATCTCCAGAAAATACCAAACCACTTCAGATAGAAACAAATCATCACAGCGGTACAGTGGCAAAAGGAAAAATGTTTTGGGGATGAAAACAAGTTGTTTTTTTATAGTGAACTTACATTTGTTGGATAAAAGAATAAAGAGTAAACTATTAATTGTTCCACTGTTTTAGAGACTAAAGGGGCATTAAATAAGGTTGTCAAAACCTATTTTGAATTTTCTTTCATTAACATGTTGAACTCAGGTTGAACATTTGCTTTGTTCTATTTGAAGTTATGGTTCTCTGCACAATCAATTCAAACAAGTAGCACTATCAGATCTACATTAAATTGTGAATAACTTCATGAATTAAAGGTGTCTGCCGCCTATATGAGCGAGTTCAGAGAGAAGGAAGGAGGAAAGTTTACCACAAATTTGATGGAGTCGAGAAAGCGCTGGTGGAACTGGGTGTGTTGGAAATTGTCCTCTGGATTGTCTGCACTGTACACCATCCCACATGAGCTGCAGGTTGTTGCTCCAAACTGTTTCTGACCTGCATCCTGATGGTGAAGTACAGAGAAAAATACACTCAGCACACACCTGAACATTAACCAACAAAATCCCAAGCCTGGTGTGACTTACTAATTTCTACCTTCTCCTTGTACGATCTTACTTTTTGTATGTACTATAGGTGGCATGAAAAAAAAAAAAAATCACAGTATTGTATCAGTATATTGAATATTGGACTGAAAAACGAACCAGCTTTAATACAAAATGACTGCATCCGCCATTAAAAATGTAGTGCCCAACATGTTACGAACCAAAACAATATAATGTAAAACATTAACATACGATAATGAGTTGGTCGCCATCCTGCTTCTCTTTCCTCCTGCGAGCACTTCGCTCTTTAGCTGAAGGAGGAGGAGTCTGCAGTGATTTGTGTGTTTTGGGGCCAGACGGGGTGCTGCTGGACACTGGAGGCCGCAGAGCAGCGTTCTTTAACCTACAGGACGAACAACATGAGAGCATTGGTGTTACATACAAAACAAAAAAACATGGTATCGAAGGACATCAACATGGTAATCAAATCAAAACTGCGACCTGTGTCTGTTCATCATCCATATTTATAAACTTGTTACCGATTACTTAACTTAATCCTGATTCCATAAAAAGTAACAGTTGATTAGTGCCATCTTCACACCAGTGTTGTCATTAGTGCTCGTGTTTCTAACAGGCAAAACTCAATAGTTCATCCTCCTACTTTCTATTATCCTGGTGTTTTGTCTTTCCTGTAGAGGATAAAAATGTTGGAGGATTGTTTCCATCAGCTTTTCCACCATCATCTGCTGCCAAATCTCTCAAAGCTTTAGCTCTGTACATGCTGGAAATACAGCAACTTCTCATGTTGTGTCACAGACAAATCTCTTTTTGTGCTGTGCTGAATTTTTGAATTAAAGCACTGATAATTGGAAAATACACCAAACCTCCACCAATTCACGGAGGGAATTCTAGAAAAAATCTGATCGGTTCCTTTATTCCAAAGATGAGAAATGATTTAGTTACAGAAATCTTCGGAAATGTCACAAAATAACTGTTTTGGGAAAGTGTTTGAAACAGAGCTGCATGGATTATAAAAATATGAAGAATTTCCCCAACGGTTTAGTTGTTGTTGTTGTTGTTGTTGTTGTTGTTGCTGTCATTGTTTGTTGTTGCGAATCTTTTTCCAATAAAAGATTTAAGTGGGAAAAAGTGTGGACTAAAAAGTCTCACCTCTTGGCGGCGGAGCCAAAGATGGGATACACCGCTGCACATTCTGTGGAAACATTTTAAAATGCATTTTAAATAAAGCCTTACAGGAGCCTTTGAAACAGTCTCAGATGAAAGAAAGGAAGGTGTCAGAATTTTTTTAAGTGTTGGTGTGGGCTGATGTGTTGGGACTGTTTTACTGTGGATACCTTTGGGGGGGCTGGAGGCAGCGTTGGTTGGACTTATATCACTCAGGTCAAAGACGGGCTCAGAGCCCCCGTCTGCCAGAGAACCATCCTGGAAAAAGTTGAGTTTGATATTTTGAGAAACGGCAGCAGAAATTGAAAAAATTGAGAAATATTTTTTTTAAACACTGTTAAAATTCAATAACAAATTTCTGGTAATGATTAATAACTGCACTGAAGTTTTAAACATATCGATGACCAGCAAAAGATCCGGTGCAAGAATGTCTGAATATGTGGATATAAACTACTGCTGTACCCGAGGAGTGGTGGATGGGGCTGCAGCTGCAGAGCTTGGTGATGGGGTCCTTGTCAGCATAACCACCAGCTGCTTGGTAATCCCATGTTTCTCTGCCAAGACTTTAGGTGAGCTGAGGGAAGAAGATGTTTGTTTATTATCTGGAACAATGCATTTGCACTTATATTAAAAGTTTAAAGAAAAAGAAAGAAAAATTAGCAATAATTTTTGTTTGCAAAAAGATTTAAACTTTCAGAAAAGTGTGCAAATGGAACAATTTCCTTTCAAATTGGGTGAAAAAATACAAACTGGGGGCAGCTAAACTTTTATATAATAGCAAATCACCTGAATGGCTGTGGAGTTTTAGGCTCTTCATCAATACAGTCCATCCAGTCTGTCGGATCAAACTTTGCTCTCTGTTTGGTGCTCTGCTGCTCCTCTTCTGCCACGACTGGCTGGACAGCAGTCTGCAGGAAACGACCAGGACAAGATCGTATCAAAAAAAAAAACAACACACACATCTGGACAAATACCACAGTAAAAGCTCCAGAGTGAGCCGGTTTGCAATTTGCCACTTTGATTTGCGCTTGTGTCTTCGCTGCTGCCTCACAGATCTGGTAACAACTCTTTGTGTCATTTATACCTTGATTAAATAACAAATCTCCATCACAAATGAGGGACCAGTGCTTTTTTTGCTTGTTACCAATAGTGTGTAAAAGTGTAACCACATGAACACAGTGGTTCTACTCACCTCTTGAGGATGTTTATGTTGTTGGTTCATCACCAGAGCAGGTTTCTGCTGCTGCGGCTGCTGTTGCGTAGATTTCTCACTCTGCGTTTGTGGCAGCGCAGCTTTCTTTTTCTTCTGAACTGAAGCTGGCCTTGTCAAAGACTTTTGCGCAGATTTCTTGTACATGGACATAGGTTTTTTCCCTGTACCGAAGAAAGCAGCTCCAACAAATATCTTCGGTTTGGGCTTCCGGCTGCTGAAAGTGATGGTGATTGCTTTCTTGGACTCTGTTGGTTTGATGCTACTGGCGGGAGCAGCAGTTGCAGTAGGTGCTGGTTTAGCAGTGACACTGTTGAAGTGAATAATGCAACAATAAGAAAGCTAGATTAAAGATCGTGATAAAAAATGTAAAAACCTTTGATGTCCAAAAAAAGACTGGAAGTGGAAACAAACCTGCTGTTAGGTTTTGACAGCTTGATCGTCTTCGTGGATGTCGAAAAGCTTTTCATAACCATCTTCCCCGCATTACTGGATCCTGCAGACACCTTTCTCGGCTTTCTGCCTCCTTTTAAATTCTTCTTGTTCTTCCTTTCTGGATTTTTTGCCTGGGAGGGAGGTGATGGAAGAGGAGGAGGGGAAGGCAGAGACTCCTTTATCGCCTTCCTCTCTAGCGGAGTGAGATAGATTGGCTTGTTCTTGCCATAGAAGGAGCTTGTAACGACGGTGGGTTTACGAGGCGTTTTGGCCGGAGAGACTAGAAAAAAAGGAATATAGAGAGATACGGATGGTGAAAGGAAGTATGGGTGTGGGGAAGAATTATCATTTGCGGTATGTCTCTGTAACAGTCGATGTTTAAGAACACTTCCTGTCCAGAATACATCTTTCTCAAACGTCAGAGAACCACATCATCTGAACAGCAAGCTCGCCTTTCACCAGTCCACCCTACCTGCTGGTCTACGTGGGGATTTCTGTGGTGAAGGACAGTTCTCCTTGTCCAGACGCCCAGCAGGCTTCTTTTTGGTTGGAGACTGATGGAGATTTCTCTGGGACCTCCTCTTCAGGGGGGACATCTCCTCTCTCTCCCCCTTCTTGGCTGGGTGACTGGTGTTTGAGTAACAGAGTATGAGAAATAGCGCCATAGATCCAACACAACTTTTATTAGATTTCACCAGATGAAAACCTCTTGTTAGATTGAAAATATGTAACATGGAACTGTAATTATCTCATGGGGACACACAGTATATTAATAAGTTCAATTGTTTGTCATCAAAGCTTAATATTTTTTGAATTTTTTTACATACAAGTGTATAAATTTGGTAAACTTAAATCAGGAACTCTCTAAGGATTCACTACTTGATAGTTTTCCATAATCTTTCCTATGGACACATTTCTATCCGTGACAAAATCTGTACGAATAGAAATTTGTTATATCTGAGTGTATAGTACATTTTGAGAGTAAATAAGGTAGTCAGCCATTTTAAGTATGTTCTAACAAACCTGTCAGAGTCCAGAGAGGCGAGCTTTCTCTTCCGTGTAGTGGTGGGCATCATTTTCACAAACCTACACACAGAACATTATCAGGTCTGCTGGGTGAGCATAAAAGACAAGGCAACTTGAAGCATTTCAGTTTGAAGTATTACTCTTCTGCTCAAGGGCTGCTCCCTCTTGTTAACGTACAAGCAGCAATGTTTTCAACCAGCTTAAAACACAGGAAAATGTTTATCCTCTAATGTATTTCTAATATCACAATTTACTGCAATATTGGTTGTAAGAAAATTTGCCTCTATTTGCATCTGTCTACTGGATGGTAAATTGAAGGCAAAACATTTACCAAATACAGATTTTAAATGATCAATATGCTTGTTGCCAGGACGAAAGGAAGGAAGGAAGTATTCAAGTGCTAGTGTTTTATTTCCTCTTATGAAAGTGAGATCTAATGCTTTTGTAACAATTACAGCCGCAGTAAGCAGTGCCACAAGACCTTTTATGGATGTCACAAAAGGTCATAGACCTAAATGCATCTTTAAGTCATTTTGCTTTTTTTGGTGATAATTTATCAGCAATAGTTTGGCGTGAATGTCTTAGTGACAGAGTGAATGGAGCGTGTGGAGGCCAAACTCAAAAACAATACCTCCAGACCTTTATATCTGCAAGGTGACTGATAGACTCACAAATTCACGTCATGACTGAAACATTTAATTTAATCTTCCATGGGCAAAAATGTGAATTTACTCGACATGAATGTCATCTTAGGTTAGTTTAGCGCTTATTTAAGAGCAAAAGTGGCGAAGAATAGGTAATTGGCGGGATGATTACCTTATGCAAAGGCGTCTTTTTTCTCCAATACAAATTAGCTGATGTGCCGATATCAATTAATAGATGCCTAAACATAAAATAAGACCGGCATTTTTTTCTGAGTAGTGATTTTTGTTTGTTTTATAGTTCGTAAATAGACCTTTCTTAATTTAACGTTACGTTGAATACGACATTCGGGAGAGAAACAAGCAAAGTATCAAACACACACACACAACCGTAAAACACATATCAGTTTTCTTACCGAACACGTTTCTGGCGCGCTACATAAAGAGATAAATATTGGTATAAAAGTTTATAGTAGTTTGTGGCGGTTCTCCTGCTTCTCCTGCCCGCGTTTCTTCTGTGTGTTTTGAATAACCCGCGCCAGCCTTCCGGAAACGGAAACGCCGGAAACGTAATTGAGTTACCACAGTAAAAGCGTAGCGGGCCTTCTGGTCCTAGCCTTCAAAATAAAAGATCATTGTTTCATAAATGGCGATTTATCAGTCTTTTCATTCACTCTACGCTTATTTTCAAATCAATCTGCTATTTCCCAGTTTTCTATTGCTGTAAAACTCAACATGGCTGGGTTTTGATTAACTTGACAGACTACATTTTTTTTGAATATGTTATCTTGGGCTTCAGTGAATAATGATGGGCACTTTCACAATTTCTATCCTCTTCTATGCTGAATCTACAGCAAAAGAAAAATAATTCTTGGATGTATTGATAATAACAGTAACTGTTTATACAGCCTTACAGTTTTTCTACGATGAATTAATTGAACCTGGCTCAAGGGTTTATATGTTTTAATTGCTTGACACATTGCAACAAATACAGATCAAATCAAACTAAAACAAACAAAAGTCTTAAAACTCTGAGTCCCTCTACACGAGCCAGAGCCCCAATTGGATGGTGGGGGACTCATCATAGTTGATACTGTACATCAGTGGCGCAGATTTCAAACTAATTAGTGATTAATCAAATTATATAGATAGAAACTACATACAGAGTAAACCCCTGACGCCGGACAGTGTCAAATGTATTGAATGGCAAGCTTTTATTTTGAAGACAGACTCATGTACTTCCTGGGTCAACGTGTACATGCGAAAAGTGACAGACAGAGTCTGCTGACAGTAACAACGATCTGTCCGCTCGAAGCTGCTCACATTAAGTTGTGTTCCTAATTATCGTGTTACCTTTCAAACTTCACTCTATTCATCTTTTAGTGGGGAGTTTCAATTCACGTAAAATGGTGTTTTACTTCACAAGTGCCGGTGAGTCAAAGCAGCAGTTAGCTTGTAGCCCGGCTAGCCAGTTACCTTTAAAGCTCTATGTTTTATTTCTCATTTTACGCGATTTTTGTCTGTGTGTTTTCTGTGTTTTATACCAACTAATATTACTGTTTCCCTCAATTATTCCTCTTCTGTCAGTGGTGGAGCCTCCATACACAATCTACATGGGAAAGGACAAGTATGAAAGTAAGATTGTTAGCGTTATATTACAGATCCACTTCACGCTTTATGCTTTTTTTATAATCAGTGACTTGTGCTCTGATCATTATATTATTCTGGCGAGTCAATGTGTATTCACATAGCCACAAATTATGCCACATTAACTTTAACTCGAGGTTGTTTTTGTCATCAGATGAGGATCTTATCAAGTACGGATGGCCTGAAGACATCTGGTGAGATTACACATTCGTGTCTTATCTGAACGTTTCTTTTCAATTAGAGGTTTGTGACTCAAATACACAATAAAGTCTGTGGCTGAACGGTCCCAAAGAGTGTTTACAGGTATAGTTTGGGAATTATCTGTAAACCTGGCACTGTCTGGCATTACAATTCAGTTTCAGGCAATAAGAGGTTTGTTATAAAATAAAATAATAATATCACAATATTAAAGTGGACCCAGTCTGCCCTGTCACAGTCACCCATCATCACTTCAGTAGTTAAATCCTGTTCATCATTGTGCTTTATGCTTTATCACTAATGACAAATTGTGTGCTCATCATTGTTCTTTGTATCGCAACTGACGCCTTTTTTCCCTCAATCTGCAGGTTTCATGTGGACAAACTGTCCTCGGCTCACGTTTACTTGAGGTTGCCAAAGGTACGGAGCCAACACACTGAATGACAATGAACCTGAAATACTAAGATTTGAACACATTCAGATACACATCACATCCTATAATTTACATTTCAGCTTATTTAATCTTTGATCTTTGACCACTTTACATGTAGCCTAATGCAAAACACTGTAGTGGGGAAAGAATGCAAGGGAGGTGACCACAGTACTCAAGCTGATGGTGTGTTTTGTGCTTGAACCTCTTTTCTATAGAGTTAATGGCTTGAACAGTGTAGACATTTCCCTGAGCTGCTTCAGGATGTTGCTGCTGCTGCTTTCAACTGGGAATGTAATAACAGCTCACACTATCTCCAGCACTTCTTCTTTGCCTGTGAAATTATACTAGAGTTGAAACAGTCAGTCAGTTAGTCAATCCACAGAGTAATAATCAGCTATTGAGACATTAGCTAATCATTGAAGTAATTCTTAAGGCAAACACGTTAAATGTTCTTTTGTTCCTGCTTCTGATTTGTGAGGATTTTGCTGCTTTTCTTTGTCTAATGTGACAGAAACCCATTTGGACAAAATGGTTGGACAAAATGAACAATTCAGCAGTTTATCAAGAAAATAATCAGCAGATGAAATGATATTGAATATGGTTGTTAGGTGCAGCCCGGCTTCACAGGCCCATAACAGACACAACAACTGCGGTCATGGTCGGTTTGAATGTTTTGAATGAGGAGGTTGATTGAAGGATGTACATTGTCATCTGCTTGTGTTGTGTGTGGTAACTGTCCATTATCCCTCAACCACACACACTCAGGCGCTGTTGATTGCTCTGTGTGTGTGTTTTCAAGGGTCATGCCATAGATGATATTCCCCCAGAGGTGCTGATAGACTGTGCGCAGCTAGTGAAAAACAACAGCATCCAAGGTAAAGATCTGCCAAACACTGAATCTGAGAACAAGCCACAGCTTATCAAAGTGCATCAGATCTGCTGAGTGTTTTTACTCTGAAACCTGTGTGTTGTGTGCGGACAGGTTGTAAGATGAACAACATCAACGTGGTTTACACACCGTGGGCCAACCTGAAGAAAACCGGAGACATGGATGTAGGACAGATCGGCTTCCATCGACAGAAAGAGGCGAGTAAACCAGCACTGAAATAAAAAACACTCAACTGTTAGACAGTGTAATAAGGATGTAACAGACTTTTATCGAGCTAAATGAACGTGTCATGTTTAAAGAAATGCATTAGCTCACTCTGATTTTCATATTTACATAAATGAATGGGAGCGATCAGCTTCATCTGGATAATAAAACACGATAGAATCTCAGCACAAGTTTTAAAACATATTTACTGCACATTGTCCTCACTCTGCTTCATGTATTCCACATCACAAGTGTTTTATTTATCCTCTGCTAGCAGTTTTAAGCCTTTGACGCCTGTGCTGTGTCTCACAGGTGAAGATCGTGGCGGTGGAGAAGAAGATCAATGAGATCGTAAACCGTCTGGAGAAAACAAAAGTAGAACGCCTCCCCGACCTGGCGGCAGAGAAAGAGTCGAGAGACAGAGAGGAGAGGAACGAGAAGAAAGCTCAGCTCCAAGAACAGAAGAGGAGAGAGAAGGAAGAGCAGAAGAGGAAAAAAGAGATGGAGGATCTCAGGTACATTAATGAATGGTCAAAATGAGACACCGTAGGCTGGAGTGTTTTGGATTTCTTTTTTTCATTATGTATGATCCTACTTTTAAAAGATTGCACTGCATACACATGGTATTTCTTTTAATCCTACTGTATGTTTTGGTCTCCCTCTTCAGGAACTATACGTCACTGATGAAGGATGAAAATATGAAGACTAATGAGGTGAGGACGTCAACCAACCAAGAGAAACCATACTATTTGTCCCATGCTATTTATTATGGAACATGATTCACAGAGGAAAATTCAGGAAATCTAATAAATTCTCTATATGACTTGTTTTTTTACAGTTATAGCACTATAAAAAATAATAAACACATTGGAATTTTTCATTTGTTATCATCTAATAATCATAAAAAATAATTTAGATGACACTGACGGGTCTTTTTCTGTTGATCAGAAACAAAAGCACCACATTAAATCCTGATTTCTGCAGTCTTATGATGATGTCCTTCACTGCATGTTGTTTGTAGGATGGCTACGATTCAGATGACTTCATGTAAGAGGTGAAGATGAGTCAGCAAGCAGACAGACTCCTCCTCCACCACTCAGATCTGCTGTCAGGACGCCCCCCCTGCTGCCAGGACGCTCCCCTGCTGCTTTTGCTTGCTGTAACTCTGCACTGACATTGGTGAAAAAATGATACCATGAACTTTTGGTCACTTGGAGCAGAATGCGAACCAGAGAGGGACAGCACCGGGACTTATTCCACATGCTGACTGGTTCAGACACTGCTTCCGAACCGAACCACGCTGGCTGACCTCTTCATCACAGGATAACGCTGTAGAGGAAGAACATGAGACGACAGGAATACTGAGGCTCATTTTGGGGAGAAACACTCAAATAGCTGAACATTGTTTGATTTGGTTTTCACTGCCAGTGCCGACTGATGTTGATGTATGATAAAAGTGGTTTCTGTATAGGTGTTTTAATAACCCTACAAACCGTCTGCTCACTTTCTTCATGTGTTCATTTCTCTGCCTGTCAGATTTTATTAAATATGATTTGATGTATGAATTAAACTCACAGTTGGTAATTGGCATTGCTTGCACTTGTAATTTGCAATTAATCACAAACATTTATATTCTTCTGGAAAGCAACGTAAACCAGTCCCAGCCACTTACATCCATTTACAGAGCCATGGTGCACGAAGCCCCTGAAGTCCTGATAGATTATATTTTTTTCATCTTGTGTGCACAAATATAGTAATGTAATGTAAGACTGTAGTTAACAATTATTTTAACACAATGTCTGTCTTATTCACTAAAACAAAAAGTGGCATCTTCACATTGCTTACTAACAGTCCAAATCCAGAAATTAAAGAAAATAAAACAAAGTAATACGTAAATTCCTTACTTTTGATAAGGGGCAACTATGAAATGTTAGGCATTTTGCTAGAAAATGATTAGAGAAAAAGAAAATAACTGCTGATTAATTCCATGCCCGTCAACTAATCGATTAGTCAATTAACTGTTTAATCTCCATGATCTCAATGATCCTTTTATAATGGACATCTTGTGGGCACAAAAAATTAATTTGTGTGCACAGAACAAAAAAATAAAATCTTTCCAGAATGGTTGTAGCTCTGTAATAGTGTCAGAAGAGCCAAAATATTCACTCCTGACCTTTGTAACTATAGTTTGACATACATTTTTTTTTAACTTGAAGTCTTTCTAAAAGCTCTTAAGAGCTTTTAAACATGTCTCACAGTTTATTGAAAGTCCTGTCAAAAGCAAAAATGGACCTATGGTAGCAGTTGTACAACAGATGAGCGATGTTACAGCAGCATCAGTTTAGACCTGTGTATTTACACCACCAACGAGAACCTCCAATATTATCATACAGTTGAATTAACACTGCTCTGACATTTATTTATTTATTTATTGCTTTATAACAATAAATAAATAAGTATGTAGTCTTCTCTGAACACATACTGCATCAGACATGCTGTGTCCTGGGCCAGTATTTCTGGAGGTATTTTGTTTAATCTTCCAATATTTGACTTATTCTCTTATATATCTACACTACTGTACACTACTGTAATTATGACCATTGGCATGGCTCCATCTGAGGACGTTCTTGACATTGTTGTAACTTGCCCTTGTGGGCACAGGTTCTCTTTGCCATGTTGAAATACGAAGGTAACAGTTGTTTCTCTTAGCTGTTCCACGTTACACGTTTTAGTATGGTAGAGTGCTGCAGATGTGTTATCATTGAGGAGAGAAAGAAGAAATATTTGGAGGATGCGGGCATCGATCCCGCTACCTCTCGCATGCTAAGCGAGCGCTCTACCATTTGAGCTAATCCCCCTGGTTAGGGTGATGTTTCGAACCCACGGACACAAAGTCGAACCCACGCATCCTCCAAAGTCTTCATTTTACACACACAGAGTTTTGAGACAAACTTTCCGAGAGTCTGAACGAAAATCGACTTGATTTAGAATCGACGTGATCACCTGCTGACGACTTATTTCGGCTTTTCAAAGCACTACGTGGTTAAAGATGGTAAGAATCGAAGTAACAGGACCCTGATTAAGGTCTTTGACAGTATGGCTGTTGGTTTTGCTAGTTGTTTTTATTTAGACATGACGTATCGCAAGTTTAGGCCCGGATGGTGTGTGTCCGAGGCTGTTGAAGGACGGTGCAGCCCAGCTGGATGAGCCTCTCCAGAGGATCTTTAACTGAAGCCTAAAAACAGGGAGGGTCCCGGTCCTGTGGAAAACATCCTGTCTTGTCAGTGAAGTGATAATCAAACAGTTGTCGAGTTCAAATGAATCAATTTATTACTTCTTTTTTTTTTAAGTCGTCATCAACACTAATGCATCAGGAAATAACGTGACTTAGTTCTATGTTAACAGTTCTGTATTCCATTAAAATATTGATTGAATAAGTGACAAATGAAAAGGTAGAATGCACTTTTTAATTTAACCCCCCATATTAAGAGGTTATGAGTGCAAAAAAAGCCAATGGGTTGTTTTCAGCAGTTAGGCTACTGAAGTTATATAGTTCAAATTACTTTGAGCCACTGGGAGAAATGCATTACCTCACTAACCCCATAATCTACAGTAGCTGTGTAGTTCTAACTGGTTTCATCCAGATTTTAAATTGGACATAAAGTTTAAGATATGAAATACTCATTTTGATGTTAGAAATTACACAAATATGTTATGGCCTCACAGCATCAGAGCCCCATTCATTGTTATAGAGCAAACTGGGATGATATCACACATCGTAAGGTTCTCCCTTTGGTTTCTACCATGAGAGGAGAGTGTTGCATGTTCACAAACATTCACCAGTCTGTTCTGGGGCACAGGAATAAGAAATATGAATTATTGAAAAGGGTTGGATTCTCCTTTAAATGCACAATTCATGATTATGATGTAGTGTTCCACTCTCAAAGCATCTGGAAAAATAACAGGCTAAAATTATAAATATCAAAGTAAAGTGGATCGGTGTGTCAGAGAAGACTCTGTAGAAGGACAGAGTGCCAGAAGGACAGTCCACATACACTGCTACTCTGTCAGAGGCAGAGAAGGAGGAGATGGATGTTTCTCTGACAGAGTAACCAAGAACATTAGAGCAGATCAGACTCCAAAACTAATCATTACTTCCAAACAAACAGTTATCAAACTTTCCTTTCCTTCTGATTCCTCTGTAACTCACGGATATACGAACTGCTCCTCTCCGATCAACATCCCAGTAACAGCGACCAGTCCTCTTGTTGTCAGACAGTTTGAGGTTTCTGTTTACTGTGTTTGTGTAAAACGGTAATAAAACTGGCTCATCATCCTCCACTGCAGCACAAAGAAGCTCTGAACCATCTGCTTTCTAAAACTGTCATTACCTCCAAAGTGTCATGTTTTAACATAGGGCTGGACCCAAAATGCAGCAAACACAAGGGAAACGGTGAAAAATGTTTATTAAACGGAAGAACTTACAAACTTCTCCCTCGTCTGTCCTGGTGTCTGTGTGTGTTTGATCTGAGGACAAGTCACACCCTCATAACTTCAAAGTCCAAGTCTAAAAACCATCAGTGACATCAAAACCAATAACCTGTCAGAAGCCCAGTCTGTGCCATGTGCAAATCACAAACCAGGTGATGTAGTTCTAGTATTTGTCCACTAGATGGTGCAAACTAAACATCTAATGCCCTGAGTATCAGCTCAGCTCAGGAGAGGAAGCTGTAAATGAGGTGCAACAATGTGGATGTATAAATCTCATTGATGAAACTCAAAACCACAAACATTAAACAGGATTGGCAGAGTAATGACTTGCAGTTGGAGGTCATTCCAACAGGGGAACTATTCACGACCACTAAACACACAACAAGAAGCATAACTGAATAAAGTTACTCTGTGTGCACGAGAGGCACCTGTGTGAGGTGCCGTTAACACACCTGTTCTCCTGCTGCTCTTCAGCCCAGCAAAGTAAAGACAATTCGAAAGAAAATACAGTCATGATTTATGATTTACAACTGCTACATTAAGCAATTAAGCCTATTGAAAGCAAACAATACAATTCTGAAGCCACGTATAGAGAGAGAGAGTTTATCAAATGGTGAAATCAGGCGCCTATAAAGCATTGCCTCACTCACTCTCCAGGTCACGGGTCAAAGGGTTGAATTTCTAGTTGATTCAGGGGCAACAGAATGTGTGTTAATGGAAAAAACTACTCACTGTCAAACCAAAAACAATAGGTAGATACATAAAAACAGTGGGAGCAGGGGGATTCCCCATAACACAGCAGTATACTAAAGACCTAAATTGTGAAGATGAAAATTTTGACTCGTTCGTACATACATTTTTGCTGTCACTATTCTGCACCATAAATCTGTTGGGCAGAGACTTGATGTGTGAAGTAAGCAGTGTAGTCATAATTGTTGGAGTTGGAAATATCCTCCAAATGGTAAAACATAGTTTCAGCCCACTTCTGTACGCATATGAGTGGAAACTACTGTGAACTGCATTGTATCCTTTCAAAAATGCTCATCTTGTCTTTACTGCACTTATTTATGCTTTTTTCTTATCGATAGACAAGTGCTTTAAAGTGTTTAGACTGCTGTGTTCCTGCAGTCTTCCTTGGAACAGTTATGTGATGTTGCTGTGATGTGTCTTATCAGCTGTTGTTTAGACAGGCGTGGACGACCACGCCTCCTGCTGTTCAGCCGCTCCTTCAGAACAGCATCCCAGGTATGGGACAACATGTAGTATGTTTTTCAGTGGTCTGAGGAACAGGAGAACCTAAAATCAGTCATATCAGACCACTGCAAAAGGGGAAATCACATCATGAACTGGGAAAAGGCCAAGGTCATTCAATCATAACATGTATGCCCCCTCGTCCCGGTTCACTGTCCTTTGGGCCCGTTTTTGGATCTCAATGGCCTCCCTAATCCAACAGTGGTGCTTGTTGCTCTCTGATCGAATTGACAGGATGACCACGCCTGTAAAAACAATAGCTGATAAGACACGTCACAGCAACATCACGTGACTCTTCTGAGGAAGACTGCAGCAAGACATCAGTCAACATGTCAAGGTAAAAAACACTTTAAAGCACTTGTCTATCAGTAAGAAAAATGCATTGTATCCTGCCTGTGACATATTGATACAATTTGCTAAAATATACACACTCACACACACACACACACACACACACACACACACACACACACACACTCGATCACATGAGCACAGACAGCCTACACTGCACTGCTCATGTATCAGAGGGACAGGATGAAAAGTATGAATATAAAATATCCAGGGAGAGTAGAAAAGAGGAAATGATACAGCTTAAACACCTTTATTGGACAAATGAAAGATGTGAGTTTCTAGATTAAATATTGACAACCAACTGGAGAGCAAGGAGTTGAACGCTGTAAAGGCGTGAGAAGGAAATGATTCTCTGTGATTATCAGAGCAGAAAGAACAGTTCAATTCATCCCTATTTTGCATTCCACATGTGTCCAACGGGCTGAGACTCTGCTTTTATGGCTTTTATAGTTTTTATAAATTACACTGTATATTGCTTATCTGTTCAAAATTGTTTTTATACTTTTAATGTTGTCTCTTTTGATGTATATTTTGTTTAAGGGCATCCTTGAAAAAGAGAGCTTGCTCTCAATGGCCTTCCCTGTATAACTAAAGGTTTGAATGAATAAATGCATGAATGAAAAAGAAAATGTAGAGGGGTTACAATTACCATGTGGTTCATCATTACTGCAGTATGCTGATGATTTAATGCTCTGTTCTCCAACAAACCAGGCCTGCGAAACAGACACAAGAGCTCTCCTGAAACACCTGGCACAAAGTGGTCACAAGGTCAGCTCATCTGAATTACAATGGGCATCACAGAGAGTGACACCAGAGGGCAAATCCCTCTCTCCCAAACAAGCAGAAGCCTCAAACAAAGAAACAGGTTATGAGTTTCCGAGGCATGACGTCATATTGCAGACAGTCGATATCTTCCTATGCAGAAATAGAGGCTCCACTCTCAGACTGATAAAGCAGAGACAGCATTTAATCAGCTCAAAACAATGTTACAACAGGCAAGTTGTTGATGAAAAGTTTTATATATTATCTGTTTTGTTACAGGAGCACGGCAGATGCAGAACGCCAACAAAATGCTTGAGAGCAGTATTAGCCAACAAGTATTACTCTGTCTGTCAGACTCCTGACACCAGGAGACTGGGCCGTGGGGAAGGACTTCAGGAGAAAACACTAGAAGCAGAGGAGGTGGAACGGACCTTTTCAAGTGCTGCTGACAACTGATAAAAGTCCACTGCAGTCACCACGTGGGTCCACGCCCGCCAAGAAGATACTGGAGCCATTTGACAACTTCTCTACAGACGTTCACCAGACCTAGCAACTAGAGCAACAGAAAGTGGGAGATACTCTGTCGCCTGCGCTGACCTCCGTGCACATCTGTCTCACTTGGGAAATTGCATAGGTAACCACCTTCTGTGTGTAGCAAAAGGAGGGATGGGATACCTCTAGGGCCCGCTTGTCTCCTAGCTACAGCCTGCACACTGAAGGAGTAGGGAACTGTACAACAACTTAGTGATGACAATGGCACCGCCTGCTGGACAAAACAGACCATGGCACCCGTTTAGACACAGGATACAGCCTCAGAAGAGGCATGTGCTGCCTGCTGCTGCTATCTGTTGCGATCATCTTTTCCTATATGAAAGACCATGGCTAAGGATCATCTTTGTATGTGCAGTCATAGGGATGACATGTTGCATGGACATCCCCCCATCAGGCTGTCAAGGACATAACTGGACCTAGAGACATCCTACAGGCCCAAGAAGAACAGACAAACAGACTGGCTGTGGGGTTTAAAGGGGTATTGCTCAAATTGTCACACCATTGTGGATTGTGTTAGTTATTTTGTTCAGACTCTCCTGCTGCGTTATTCCCTTAGTCAGAAGACAGAAGATGTAGAGCTAGCATGGTGCAGAGCTCTGTCACATCTGTGATGTTATCCCAGGGTGATGAACCAGTGTCCAACCCCCCTGGATCTCTTTCCAACACCTGACTCGGTTTCTCCATATCTAGATGGATTCCCCGATTACACCAAAGTGTAAATATCTGTATGACACCCCTCCCACTTGCTCTCAAATTATTACTTAATTTTTTTCTGTTTTGTAACTTAACAAAATAAAAAGTAGCATCATTAACAATTAAAGAAATGTGCATTTTGATGTGTTTGCTGTCGAGGTTTTCTTTTCATTTAAAAAATAAGATTAAAAAAAATGTATTTGCCCAAACTGCATGCAAGTGTATCATTTCAGACTAATTTAAGAAATACATGAATTTGGTGGGTGGTAGGCAACTTTTTAGAATTCTAATAACTCCATGAGGGACAGCTGAGTTACAAAAAACCTGAGAGGGCAGATTATACAGTCTATTAACGGTAATTCACGTGGAAAACTAATGGAATTACTTACTCCAGAGATTTGATGTATTCATTACTCATGTTATAATTGCATTGATGTGAAAGTAGCTAAAGAAATGTTTGGAGGATGCGGGCATCGATCCCGCTACCTCTCGCATGCTAAGCGAGCGCTCTACCATTTGAGCTAATCCCCCGTATCGGAAGCTTTTTCATATATGGAAAGTACCCGGATAGAATGTCGAACCGTCTTCTATATATTTACATTTATTTATTTGGCAGACACTTTTATCAGGAGCCACTGACAAGCAAGAGACATCACGGAAGCTCCAGTGCAGTAGGAGACCTTTAAGTTACTTTTCTACAAACCGCTAATCTGTTTTCTCTTAACGTATAAATCTTAGTGGGCAGACAGTTTTTTTATGACACGTTCTTGTTACCAAAGCACTCATTAGATTACGGCAATTAAAGGAGCAAAGATACAAAGTCACCAGCTGGGAGACAGTCATTTCGGCGTGACGGAGTCTTGTAAGGCACAAGAACCAGAGCCATGGCCCTGACAATACGATACGTGTAAAAGCGACGATTAAACACGTTTCTCAAAGGAAAAATGTCTTTGGAGGATGCGGGCATCGATCCCGCTACCTCTCGCATGCTAAGCGAGCGCTCTACCATTTGAGCTAATCCCCCACGATGCCGTTTAGCTCGTGACGTCATCCTATATAGGTGATTGGTATATATATATGGTTGGCGGCTTCCTAGTATTTTTCGATGTGATGAGTGAGAACAGAGACAGTAAAGACGATTTACAGTATAGAGGATCTTTGGTAGTACTTTCCAAAGGTTCGGGGGGTGTGGTCTGCAGTGCTTAACATTTCTGACTGGTCGCGTCCTCGCTGCATTTTATTTCATCCACGATGTTTAAAAGTCAATTTTTAAAAATTATCTTTTGTGTGTGTGTGTGTGTGTGTGTGTGTGTGTGTGTGTGTGTGTGTGTGTATATTGGAGCTTGGGATCACAAAGTTGCTTGTATGGGACCTAACTTGTTGTTATCTGAATGAATAGCTAGTTACAGCCAAAAG
Source organism: Seriola aureovittata (assembly GCF_021018895.1). Lineage (NCBI taxonomy): Eukaryota > Metazoa > Chordata > Actinopteri > Carangiformes > Carangidae > Seriola > Seriola aureovittata. The sequence continues at coordinate 4,419,027 of NC_079382.1, forward strand.
TTTTGGATTGTGTTTGTTCATTACACCATACAAGAGAAGATACACAACTGCACTTTTACCATATCAACTTTATGTATATGTCAGCATTGTGTTTGCAGCTTTTTCCTTTGCCCTCAAGTGACCAAACATCAGTTAATGTAGCTTTAAGCTAAATCGAAAAAGTAGTAGAAAATATATATATATATATATATATATATATATATATATATATAAGACACTGGTTGCAGTGGGATTGGACGCCACAAAGCTCTTCTCAATAAGTAGATAGCATTTTTTATTGTCATGTCTGTCTCATGACAATGAAAAATGCTAATATCAAGCACAAAGGGTCAGTCTATTTGGGGTTAGGTTAAAATTATAGCAAAGACAGACAGAGAGAGAGAGAGGAGCAGAGGATAGTAAGAGTGAAAAAAAAACAGCATGAAAAGAGACGAGAACAAAAGAAACAAGACAATTCCCCCATGTGTCTGTTTTTCTCCTCTCTTTATTCTTCAGTCTGTGCTAAAATTGTTGTGTTCTCAAGTGGTCTGGCAGGGAGTGCTGGGAATTTTGATCTACAATACAGTATAAGCAGCTCCATCTGAAATTTCTGTGTGCTCCAACCTCAGTAACTCCTCCACTGTGTCAGTCACTGCTCTGTGTTTTGTTTTTACATATAATCATGTTTCCAATTAACCAATTCTGTAACATTCTATACCTCATTTTATCGGCCAAAATCAACCCACTCTGCTTTTCAGGCATGGACTGAACTATTTCATTTCACTTTACCCATGTGATTTGAATTAATTATGCTTCTATAGCCGGTGGCTTAATGGAACAACCTATAATGTCAGGGTACAAAAACATCAGATATTGTTTCATAATGTTGAAGTCCATCCAAGTCATGCAAAAATACACAGAGAACAGATGCTATATAGTATTGTAATGGGCTGGGTCACATGTTAATGAAACTGTGTTACTGTCTTAAGAATGTTATATTTAGTTAAGGTAGAAAGGACTTGTTATTGCAGTTACTGAGTTTTCCAGATTGTCAGTGAATGTGTGTTATGTTTAAAGGCTGTGAGGCCTGTCGGTCATCGCAGCTACCTATGAAAGTGATTTGTGTGTGAGATAACGCACCTGTGATTGGTAGAGAGGGAGGAGGACAAGTTGTTGTTCATTCTTGGGAGCAAGTTTACGCTGTAAAACCAGCTAAGTTTGTTGTTTTGGCGTTGGCCACGTCCCACGGTAGCCTGTGTTCTTTGGATGAATAAAGAGCTGCTGAATAAGCTAACAACCCATAGATTCATTATTGAGGGTTGCTACAGTATTGAAGAAGAGCAAAGAAAATATGGACTGGTGCCTCAAATCATAAATTAAAATATGGGTTCAGATTGCTGTCCCAGGCACCAAAGGGAAATATACATTTTTGGCATCTCTTGACAAGACACTCATTCAAGACTGTAATTAAATGACATGGTGACAGGGAGGACAATTAACTGTCTTGCTGATAAATGATGAGTTTTGGGGAACTCTGTAATTCATATGGATTGGGTGCAGAGGTCTGAACAGACCATCCTGCATTAGTTCAGGACATTCATTGGCCTGAAACACAGATGTGAGCTTGAGGAAAAGTGAATTCCCCCCTCTGATCCCAAGGCCCGTCAGCTGACCACCACACTCTCGTAAACCAGAGCCAGGCCTCTGCCGCGCCTTTGATCACCTTACACCTTGAAGAGCTGCCTCACATTTATCACCACTTTAAAGGGGCGTTCGGAGATCTGATGATCCGCTGCATTCCTTGTTTGTTCCATCATCGTGTTTTCTCAGAAGGAGTTCGTATTTCTTAGTGTAACGCATTGTATTACAAACAAGTATCAGCTTTGGAACATTGGAAAAGAGGGTTACCTGCTATTGAATGTGCACTGTTTACATAAGAGATATACAATATCAAAAACTAATACATTTCTTTCTCATTATTTGTAACTGTTGCTGCTTCAGTAAAAATATCAAAACTTAAAGCTGCACTACACAATACTTTTATATTAGCAATGGATCACAGTGTTTGATGTGAAAGGAGGTGCTTGTAGTTACAAACCCACAGAGGATTATCACGTCTGTAGTTCCCTGAAGCTCTGGAGCATTTAAGTCTTTTAGATGATTATTTTTCAAGTCTTACAAGTTTTCTGTTTTGGTTCACTCTCACTTCTCTGCTCAGCCTTGTTTTCAGTTGCCAGCAGCTGTTTATCTCTGATAAGCCCACTACATGCCACGATACCAGCATCTCACAAACAAAGTCAGCAGCTAGCTGTTGAGCACAGCGCAGCGTTTAGCAGAATAAGATATTCCCCTGAGCAGTTGGAAAGGACTAAAAGAGAACGAAAAGGAGAGCCAGGTAGAAAGAAACATAACTGCCAATGAACCCTTAAGTTGCTCTATATGAGCTGGATGTGTAATTAGGAAGCGAATTGCTAACACATCATCCATATCATCTTTACAAGGTGACAATATGTCAGTAAGGTTGTTTCCACACCCGAATGTTTTATGCACATTTTCAATTTGCACAAAAAAATGGAGGAAAAAAAGCATAAAGGCTGAGGTTGAAAAATGATGTAATGACTAAAGGGATGAAAAATGGCATCGTATTAAAACTTCAGATCTGTCTGGACCAATAAAGAGACTTTAATTACTAACATTCACATAACTGTAGTGGACACGCTCTCATTTATATTTTTTTGTCAAAATTCTCAAATTTTGTTTCAAATTTGCATTAAAATTGGATGGAAACTTAATTACTGGTGCATTTACAGTTTTTTGTGCCCTTCACAATTATCTAAAAAAAAAAGAAAGGATCAATCATTTTACTTTCATGACTGAAACAAAGTTTCCAAACCTCGGTAAAGTGCGCACCATTCGACATGAGCAGTAAGAGTATGTTTAAAAAGTATGACCCCACTTTGGCTTTTTCAATAAAAACCCCTGGTGTGTGTCTTTACAGATCCCGGCTGGCGTTTCCTCAGCGGTGTCGTTTAGAAGCAGGAAAGATGGAGGCATTCTTCCTCCCAGGGCCTCCTGTTCTTTCTTTTCCTGTCCTCTTTCCACTCTTGCTCTAAATCACCGCGGCAGGACCTGCAGGGGGCAGAGGGGAACATAAAATATGCAGCTCTGACATGCATGAAAGACTGTGATGGTGCTGCTCAGTGCAGGAGCTGAGGCAAGACAGATACAGATGAATAAATGGATGAGGGTAGGATGGATGGATACCCTGAACTAATGTCCCCCCCCCCGGAGCCGGACATGTGTAGGGGGAAACGGGGAAATGTGAGGAAGCCTGTTAGTCTTCCTTTCAAACAATGCTTCAACTACATTTCTAGAGTTTCAGTAAAGCTTTATGGCATTTTAAGGTCTGGAAAGTTCAAGTAATTGTTTCAGATGTGAAAGTTATTAAACAGATGGAGCGTAGACAGTGTTTGCAGATATATTTTAGCCTGATTATAATCCAGAATAATGGCGCTTGCCAGATACGAGCATACAACAAGTTCCAGAGAGCGTTTTAAAATAATATGATTGATAATGTAAATGATGTAATCTGAATTGTTCTGCTAAACCTTCCCATCAGGTTCTCCACGGAGCACGAGAAAAACGCTGGAAGTAATTGGCAAATGCTGTTGGGCCCAGGTCTGGTTTGAATCACCTTCAAAAACACACCACTACTTCATCCTGGAGCTTCGCGGAGCCTTATCATAACTCGCCGCTTTTGTTTTTAAAGGCCCATATTTGCATTTTCACTTGCTGCCTCCTTTCACCAGGCAGTAAAAGGTCCCAGGACAGATTGGGCGATCAGTTAGGACAGGAGCAACACTTTCAGACAGCCCATCGTGTGTGAGTGTGAGTCTGAGTGCAAAGAATGACGCTTCACATTAACGCTAAGACACCTGGTATATTGTGAAAGAGATATAAGCGCACAGATATGAAACACCACTGACAGTTTTATATTGCTTCAGTCGAACATAAAAGCGACTGCAGCACAGATGATTTGAACAAGGTGAAGATCAATTGGAAGAGTTACTAACATAAACTGCCAATAGATATAATATCAGATACAAGGTCAAACTATTATTGTGATGTATATACTGTATTACAATAGTCTTTTATAGACTATCATGTCTTTTTCAATGGGTTAGTAACTTTAGCTCTGCTGGTAATGGTGCACCACGTTGGTCCACCTGAAACGCCTCAGCAACTGTTGAGGGATGCGCCACATGGTCCTCAGAGGATGGATCCTGGAGACTTCAGTAATCTTTTGACTTTCATCAAACTCCACTATTTGGTTTTTTACTTTTTTTACTTTTGCGTGAAATATCTCAACAAAAACTGGATGGATTCATGAAATCTGATACAGATACTAAAGGTCTCCAGATGATGTATTGTACTGACATCGGTGATTCCCTGACTTAGATCTAAAGCCACTGAAAGGTCTAAATCTAAATGGGTTTAATACTTTAGCTTATGACCAAATACCTGCAAAACTAATGATATTTCCATCGGCAAAAAGATGCTAAACTAAAGTTGGATTTGCACTTGAAGCCACTGTGAGTCCTGCTGTGGATACATTTGGCGTAGGTTTTGATTTATAGTTGAGTATCAGATTTCACTCCTTGATAAGACCACCGCTAACTGTATTGTACATAATCAGGCCATGCCATGCTTTAATTATATTCCCCACTGTAACTGTCTTTATATTGTTTCATTCAATTTGTAATATAGAGCTGTGACGTGTTTATAGGACTGGGGTTATATGCAGGTAACATTATTTCTGTCTTTATGCTATTTCTTTCATCATGATAAGAGAGTGATGATTGTGTTCAGCTGCAGGTTTATGTCTCTGTTAGACCTGCATTACTGGAAAGGAGACCCCCACTGAGTCACCCTTAAACTTCCCTAAAGTTGTCTTTATTAACAATCCCCACCTACACCTGCAAGCAGCCCAAACTGACCAATCACAGGTCCGGTGGTCACCACATTGGTTTTTTCCATAGGTACATTTTTGAGAAGCAACTCCATAGCTATGGCACAACCCATAAATGTGCAACTATAAATTCACCTTAAGATATGAACAATAAATATTACATAAAACATCAGCAGGTTCACATTGTCATTGAGTATTAGCACTCAGATTTTAGCATTTACTCCACAGCACCCTTATATTGTATAACGTGCCTGTCGTCTTGTTTGTCATTCACTTGCATTACAGTCACAGTTACAGTTATTACATTGATCTCTGTGATCTCACTATGTGTAAAGATTAGCTCCACCCCCCATCCACCACCATTGCTCTATCAAAACCGCTCTGAAGAAGGAAGTCAACAGTGCCATCTCGTGCAGTTAGAGAAAAGTAGAAATTAGCAATCATATTGCTTCACAGCGCTTATACAGGGCAAACTGAGTGTCTGGCTCACAAAGACCAGTATCCTGGTCACCTTTCAGAGACTTAGATGTATGCCTATAGCACACACCTGACTGAGCATTAAGTATTTTTTTAAAGTATTCATTTAGGGAATAATAATGAATGAAAAGTATAGAAAACTTTTTCGACCACAGTGTGATTGTTTGGATATAAAACAGATGAACTAAGTCGTGAAGAAGCTGTTACATACATGTCAGGAAGTCCCCTTAAGGAGATTTACAGTGTTAGACAGAGAAATAAATTTTGTTTTATCGTACATTATCTACAGATGAAATCATCATGATTTGATTTTTAACAACTATATTCTCACCAGCTAACGTTCTGTTAGAAACCATCCTGGTCATCCAGTCTGGCCTGAGGTGTATACCGTGTCTGATGGCTCCATATTTAATTAAATGGTGAAGTTCGAAATGCACCAAATGAGAAGAAGTTAAACTGTTCATAAAGATTTTTTGGGCCTTTGTTTGGCAGTATAGAGAAAGAAAGGAAACGTGGGGAGAGGCAGTGGGTGAGCACGGTATGATCCGCCAGAAAAGGTTGACAGCCAGAATCAAAGCGGGGGTGCTGTAGTTTTGTGGTATGTGCTTTAAACATTAGGCAAAGACCAGAAAAGAACCTTTTAAAAATGTCTCCAGTAGTTTGTGGTTGATGGACCTTGAACTACATGTGGCACATGGTAGCTAACGACAACGCCTCCGTTCTTAGACCCTGAAAAAGTGAGTTATTGGAGATTCAAGGTTTTCACCTGACAGGCGACCATAACTTTCAAGTGACCATTGCCCCCCAAAAAAGAAATAGGACTGTTTTTCAAACTGTCACCATGGCGGCTCAGAGGAAGTGTGGAGTGATTATACTGCACTACAGGGAGTGAGCTTCAAGCTCTGGGGTTTTTTACTGGGGAGGACATAGTGTGAAATGTGTTGGCTGTGTGCATGTGTGTGTGTGTGTGAGACATGTGTATAAAAGTGTGTGTTACATTGTCTGTCATTGTTACTTCAGGTCTCGGTAAGCTATGCTTTGTTGGTGCTATTACAACTGTTTGTTTTTTTTTGTTTTTGTGTGTGTGTGTGTGTCTGTGCGTGCGTGCGTGCGTGCGTGTTTGTGTGGCAAATTAACTTCTGTCTCGTTCCATTTAGTCTTGGGCCTAAACATTCATGACAGCCCCTCACTGTTGCTGCTGACCTCCACAGCCAGCAGCCTTCAGCTTGTGATCCCCGACCAGCAGGAGTCCTCTTCTCAGCACAGCAGGGAGAAGCAGCTACTGAAGCCGCAGTCACACACTTATAATGACCAAACTGGGCTCGAAGGCCTGAAATGAAGAGGTTCTGTTGCTCTGTTACTCGTAGTTTTAAAGTTAAATTTGAACCTGCGCTGTCTCACAGTGTGATCTGCTGTATATGTGCCCAGACCAACAGAAGCCATCATGGGACATTTCAGCATGGAAAATAATGCAGATGACTGTCTTCACTGATGAGAATTACTGGAGGAATTACTTCTTCCCTTTGTTTTCTAAGTATGGTATCGCTAATAATCGTTTCACGACAGAGTTTCAGTTTGCAAAACTCTCCTTACCTTAAAACACAAAATGCTGTCCTAGCATATATAGAGCACTACATCACAATCTTCACAATGCAGCCACCTTGCTTATTTGTAGCTCTACACCGCACTGAATCAATTTAACACATTTGCAAGCATTTAGTTTATTTACTGTAACATTATCCAGCTGTGCAACATCGCAACACAATCGCATTGTAATTCCAAGAAACAAAGGGGGCAAATATTTCTTTTGTCTTCCCTCTGATTAGAAACGTTGCTACATATGGAGTGTCTGTTACTGTGTTCAGTGTTTTTCATCATTGCAGTGTGACTGTATTTTAGATCACTAGTCCTGTCACAATATGGCTGTATAGTTTTGTTCAAATCCAAACTTGCATAAAAAACGATATTTGTTACAGCAACAGTTACTGCATCAGTGCGTATCCTTTATAACAGACCATGTTATATAGTTATAGTTATACTGTATATCTGTTTTCAGAGAGGATGAGAAATGCAGAAATATGAATGTAATTTTTTTATTGGATTTTTTAATGCAGTTAAACACAGTTAGGGTTCATTCAAATGAACTAATGTTGGCTGGTGAGAGAGAGAGAGGGACAGGCATAGATGGGGTTAGTGGTTAGGGTGTATAGATAGAGTTATATGTGTTTTTCTTCTTGGTCTCAGACTTTTGGAACCCACTGTATATCATATGAACATATTGACAGGCTTCAGGATGGATATATATTTTCACAAGTCTACAATATAAGCATACATACATAAACATACATATTTGTATAGGTTAGACATACAGTATATATCAATATATGAAATTGTTCCAATTTCTAACAGGTTTCAAATATAATTTTTTGTATATGTTTTTATTTTATATTTACATATATTTCATAAATGGAAATTCATTATATGTACATATATTGCCTTTGCGTATGGGACAGGCTACTTCACAGCTATCACTGATCTTATCTCTGTCTATTTTAGCCATCACCTGACATAGCTATCAAATGTCTCCATCTGCCCCCCTTCATGTCGACCTGGCTGCGATCACGATGTAAATCAGTGAAACTGTTTACAGCAGCCGAGGACTTGGATGAAGACCTAGCTGGAATCCATGGTCCATGTCCTGTGAGCAGCCCCCTGAAGACAACACAATGAACAGTCTGACAGTAGCACCACAAACAGGTGTTAAACATTACAGTCATTTTTTTAAATGAGCCTCTTCAGAGCTATGATAAAGTCAGACTGAATGGTCGGAGACGCTGCACAGGAGTAAAATTGCCTGCTGAAGCATTTGGAAGCACAGACTTGTCATAAAGACAAAATGTAAACATAACATAGAGACCCACAAAGAAAAAAACAGCATGAGGCGTCAGCTGTGATGGCTATGTTGCTGTTCAAGTAGATAAAGCAGCACGATGGATTTTTCCAGACAAAGTGGTTATGAGTTACTCACAGGTAGTGACACTCCTGTGGCTGGAGATATAAGAGGCTTACAGCTAGCTCCCAAAAAATGGACAGCAGGGAATGGAGTATTAATTAAAGCTGCTCTATATTAATAACTGATCTTATGACCACTCATGTCACACAGAGAGTGATCACTCCAACTCCAACAAAGGTTTGTTGTGTTACCTGCTTTCTTATAGCTAATAAGTGCGCACAACTTCATCCAAGTTGGCTGGCTCAACTAAATCATACGACCCCAAATATTCCCACACAGGGAGTCAGGTGTCATCATATTTCTCAACTCAGCTGCCTGTCTGTTCTGCCTACATCATGAATGTTGTGGACCACAATACATCACATTAACAGAGCGTCATTGTCAGTTTAATAGAAAAAGGGTGAGTTGTTTTTTCACAGTATCAAAAATCAGAGTTTTGGGATTCATAAAAAACGTAGTATGCCTCAATATTATGATATTGCTCTGTATTCTACTTGCCTTGCACCAACAGACACAATTAGCAGCTAGCTGCTGAACATTGTGGAGTATTTAGCAGCTTAAGAGCCACATATTTTCTCAGGAGTTGGTGGAGACCCAAAGAGAACTAAAAGAAGATTGAATGTTGGACTTACATTCATCACATGGCCAGAAAATATGACTTCAAATGAATACTAATGTTGTTCAGTGTCTGCAAGATGTGTTAATAAGCCACTGTTTGGCAGCACAACATTATGAGTTGACAATATGTCAGTAAGTTTGTTTCCATTCACCTGCGTGCACTTTCAGTTTGTGTAATAGAAAGACGTGGTAGTGGAGTGGAAACAATTTAATGTAACATAAATCATAGAATTAAAATTCTCAGCCATCATTTTAACTGTCCAGCAACACTGACTCAAAATAGCATTAAACAATTGTGCATTTTTGCCAGCTGTATACAGTAATGTATCATGGCACTAAGTCATTGATAAAGTTAAATTTAACATTGACTAAGATCACAGACTAATGACCACAAACATGATTGACTGACTGCTGATCTTATCCTGCAGGTTGAGTGTGAACATTTGAGCAGTTAGAAAAATTCAACTTTCAGCTGCATCTCACAGTCTTCATTAGTGGAGTTAAGTTTGCTGACTTGTCCTGGAAGATACTTTTTTCAGCAGTGGTAGTGGAAGAGCAGTAGAGGACTCTTTTCACAGTCGAGAGCTGAATACCATAAAAGACAACACTTCTTATAATGCTAAATGAGTTTTAGAAACAACGATGGTGGCAGAAGTTAATAACGCTCTTGTGCAGATTAAATTCCTCTGTAAACATTCTCACTGTAGGTCATGAGCAATTGAAGTCAGGCCGAGGTCAAGTAAACACGTTAGCTGGATTGCTTCAGCTCCCCAAGTAGTCGTTGGCCACCTGCTGCTTGTCTGCATGGCTACTGGGCCTCTGGAACCATAACAGTGTTTCTGTTACTGACACTATGCATGCAAAACACATTTAATTCACACAGGCCTGCTTACAGAAATGTGCGTTCCATGTGCAACACATAATTTGTTAAACTTGTTTTGGGTTTGTTGCCTTATTCATCTTTGGTAATAAAATAAGTTAGATAAAGATGTTTGGACACTATAGCACAAATCTCTCCCACACTTATATAGACCTATGCACACCCGCACACACACACACACACAGGCGCTCTAACCTTGGCAGACACATCCATTAGACGGCCCCAGTGCTGCCGCCTGTGAAAAGTGAGATTCCCAAACTACAGTGTGAAATTAAAGAGAAGAAATAAGGTAATGTCAAAGGAATGTTTTACCATAACATTAGGCCTGTGGAAGGAGGTGATGACTCAGTGTGTATATTTCCCACCATCCAGTGAAGCATAAAGATGACTGAAGACAGTGACAGTGATGGACAAATTAAGGCATATAGGTTAAAGGGGAAACACAGTTACATTGCATTAACAAATTGTTTGAAGTAAAACTTTCAATGTTTTGAACCACTGACCCATTTTTAGTCTTTCACTTGAACCCCATCAGAAAAATTTATTTGAAATGCATCCGGTGTTTGGTGATTCAAAGGTGGTGATGTTATGAGAACAGTCCTTGATAAGTCAAACCACTCTGCCTGCCAGTTCTTGGAGATAAAAGGAAATCTTGTTCACAGATCATTGAACCCTGTCTATCTCTGACTTGTTGCTGAGGTCAAGGTGGCTGGCAGTCCAACTCTCACACAGCTGGCACACATACACACACAGTTATCTGCACTGGACACTCATTAAAGGAAAATTCTGGTATTTTTCAACCTAGGTTATAAGGCCCTGGTCACACCAACATGTGAAACTGCAAAATAAAGGAGAATCATTTTAAATTCCATGATTTCCACTAACAGACGTCAAGTAAAATCTTTTTTATGTTGAGTTCAATCTTGACCTGTAAACTTGAATCTATAACTATTAGCTAGATATTGACGACTCTAACAAGCTTGCAAAGACAATTAGCAAGGGGGTTAGCTTGTAAAAATGTATTTCCCCTCTTCAACTACTCTTTATTGAATGAAATGTGTATATATATATATATATATATATATATATATATATATGTATATGTAATGTATAATCTTATTAACAAAAACACCAGGAGGTAAAAATCTGTTCAGTACAGAGAAAATAGAGACAAGGTTCAGTGAGCTGTTCAGTTGCTGTCTCCGACTAGCATGACAGCAACTTGCTAGAGTTAGCAGTTAGCACGCTAGCTGCAGTAATTCACCAACTAGCCCTGCGAGTAGTCACATCACCAAGCTTATAGAACGAAATATTTTTATATATATTATTTTTATAAATATTTTATTAGGAGGCAACCACCCTGCTAAACAAGCTAGCTTGGCTAAACAAGCTAGCTGTTTAGCCAAGTCATAGCCATGTCTAGAGAAGAGGTCATTGTCTGAAAGGGGACTGTGAGATTCTTGCTTACATTTGATATATGGCACATATCATCCTTTAAGTGGCTTCCCACTCAAGAGATCTTAAGAAATGAGCAAAGAAAACCACAAGTATAAATAACTGTCTCCCACAGACAGTCCCTTTCACACTATTCTCTACAGTATAAACAACTTTTTCTTTCATCCATGGGATATACTGGAGTTGCTTTTCTTGATAATTAAAAGTGGTGAAGCCTGACACAGTGGTGTGTTGTTCTCAAACACACAGCCCTTCAGACTTCAATGCTCAAAACGGTGTGTTGAGGGCACTATTCATTCAGTACTGTTCATGTTTTTCCTTTCCATGAAATATCAGCTCTACGTTTCTCCCCATCCTGTTGGCTGCTGCTTTCTGTATGCTGTCAGAGCTGTGGGCGTTGAGGACGGTGGACCAATGTATGAATGCTGGGCTTTGTATGCTGGCACCTCTAGTGTTACCATTTAGGTGGAGGCATGAGAGGGGAAAAAACATAGGGTTCTCCTTACTACTCCCATATAAAGAGTTTACTTTTAATGGGGAATTCCAGACTGGTGCTTATGATTTTTAAACTTGAAATGAGTTTTGTTGAGCTCATTCACATGAAAGCACAGAGGGGAGCTGTGAAAGTTCTAGCTTAAAATAAAAAATAAGTTGTTGTAATTTGAGGTATAAGCAGTAGCAGCAATTTACATCTCACTAGTCTAAGCCTCTTACTTGGAGGGAAAATTTGCAGGAAGGGAGGTAGAGGAGGAGGGTGGGGGGCATAGAAAGGTCTTATTGGCAGGTCTGTGAGGGCCAATAACCAACTTTGCTACTAATCGTCAGCATACATATTCAGGTGGCAGTATCTGTTTCAGCTAAACAACCCACCTGGACCATTTTTAAGTGAGGGTGAACTCCCACATGCCTCGCCAGATCAATACACGTCAGCGGGGACAAAGAGCACCTTTTAGAAAACAAAAAATTCCAAGTAGCGGGAATCCGAAACAGAGGTAGTGTGGTGTTTGCTTTGGATGGGGTTTCACTGTTACACTGTTGCCTCCTCAGCTCAACCTGCTGCTGGAGGCAATGGGAGGTGTAGCTGGTGGTTTATAGGATGGTCTACTCCTACAAACACAAACATGCACACATAGAAAGAACCAACACATTTAAAGATATTTTCTCTCCCTTTTTTCATTCTTTCTCTCTTTCACACACACAAACACACACACACACACACCCACACACACACATAAAGGAGGGCTTTCTTCACTCAAGTCTTTTGCTTTTTTAACTCTTACTCTCATTAAAGTTCCTGCTGCTGCTGGTACATGAGGGAATCAGTTGAGCAGTCAGGTTGGTCCCAGTGCAGTCAAGCACAAATTTGGCCCCAGAAGACCCTAAATTCTCAAGGCTGGACATTCCCTTCTAGGGAGTTTGGAAGTAAGGCCAGCAGGGGTTTGGGATCACTTCAGTATTAAATTTTGACATTTTAAAATGGCATTATACAAGATTATTTCACTTTGGTGACGTTTTTGTAAGAGGATTATCTCTTTGATGTGTTGTCACAGTGAATACTGCATATTGTATCACTTTATCTCCTTTTCTATCTTCTTTTTCTCTTTTTTTTCAGATACCGTAGCCATAACAACTATCAATACCCTGTCATATTCTTCAGATTACCACTGATGTTGCTGTTGGAAACATAAAACATATGACTTCCTGTGGGGATTTCCCCTGTGAGGAACCTACCAAACACCAGACAGTAAATGTTTTCATGAACTGGATATAGGTAGAATCATATCTGTGTAATTCTAAAGTGTCACAGATATCAGTTTATTAATAATTAAAGTTATGATGGAAATTTTTTTTTTTTTACTTGCAGAGAACAGACTAAGCGCTTCTGACCTTCTGCTCTGACCCACAGCACACAGAGGTTCCTGTCCTTTGCTCAGAGACACTTCTGTGAGACAGATGTTTATCATCTGGTTGAGGAACAAGCTCTATGTCTGCACCACCCTCATCTTGTGTCAGGCAAATGCAAAACTTGGAGACAGGGCATAACAAGCCTTATCTCTCTTTTTTTGTTCAGAACCCAAACATTTGACCTTCCATCTCCATTTTTCTGCACAACACACAAAGCACAAATAAGTACTCAGCCTTTGGTAAGTAGCGTGCAGTGTAAATGTCAGAACAGGCTGTTATTCAGCCAAGATCTAGCTGTTGTTCTGAATTCAGACTGTTTTCCCTGGAGTACCAGCCTCTGAGTGAAAGTTCAAATGAAGGGCTGTTGCACTGAAAAAGCACCAAAATGGATCAAGTAAGCAGAGTACAGATAAAAGGTCTACTCAGTTTCAAACAAGAGTAAGGCTTAGTTTTTTTTTTCCCATGGGAGAGCAATGCAATGACAAACCAGCAACCGCAAGATGTGTGCAATTGCTGCAGACACATGGCAAACATTAAGTAGCAAGTGGAACATTTATAAATGGAGAAATTGTGCTAAACTATTGTTTTAATTTACTTATTCCAACCATGTGTGTGTTACAGTGTTGAACCTCTGGTTTAGGTTCGGGGTTAAAACCTCGCAGATGGGTGCAGGGCTGATGGACTCTTCTCTTCCTTTCAGTCTCTTCGTGTCTGTTTCTCTCTCCCCATCTGGCGTCCCCTGCAGATAGTGTGAGAAAATGTTTTTTACCTCTCAGTTACAGAGCACACTGAAATTACAAAAAAAACTTGTTAAGGTTATTTTACTTAACATTAAAGTGGTGTTGCTGAAGTTTAGCTTGGTAGTGGTTTCCAGTTTTACTGGACTATTACTGAGTGTGTCTGCAGGTTACACAACTCCAGAAGGCCTAGTGCTGCATGGTGTGTGTATCTGTATACATATATATAGATATATATATATATCTATATATATGTAATTGCACATACATATATATATATATATATATATATATATAATATATATATATATATATATATATACATGTGTGTGTGTGTGTGTGGCAAAGGCCCTGGTGCTTCAACCCCTGCGGTTTCTAATTCATTCTACCTCACATCCCCATAAACATCCTGCTGCAACTCCCTCGTGGTTTGTTTATGAGCCGAGTCTCTTCAAACAAAGCCCACACAGGAGGTCGATTCCATCTTATATGACGACAGGGGATTCACAACAAAAAGCATCACATCATTCACACGGTGAACCATCGCTAGCAGCTATTAAGCAGTTTACAAAGTGCCATGAAATAAAAAAAAAACACATCAGCAGTTATCTAAAACAGCAGAACAGGACTAAATAGGAACATTCATAGAACATACAGAATTACTGCTTTCACAGACGCCTTCAGCACTCAAGAGTAAATTAGTAGCTTACACCCTGCATCTACTTTCCATTTGCACTGCATGATTTCCCTAATAAGAATAATAATCCCATGCCTTCCATTATGCTACGGACAATATGAAACTATTTGTATGATTTGTGAAGTGGTGTAATGCACATTGAAGGACTGCCTTATACTGAATAAACTATGAAAGTTACAGAGGGTGAACCAGTCCACTTCATCTTCATCTTCATCAGGGATTGTACCATCACCCTCACAAGAACTGTGCAAATGCACGACTTTTTGGACAAACATCCGTGATGATAAGAGCCGCGGGTAATGACCATAATGATAGAGAAATTGCTTCCCCTAAGCCCCACCCAGCGTCACCAGTTTCAACAGAGCAGAATAGATAGAAAGAGCCAAGACCCTGGTCTGGGTATTTATTTCTACATGTGATAGTGATGAGACTTTATCTTGAGAAAATAAACTGAAGTGTGCCTGTGAGGGTTGGAGGGTATCACATTTGACAAGATGTAAAAGTAAAAGTACAACAATGACTCTTTTCTTTAGTTTTGGGTTTGCAGGTTGTAAAATTTACAATCTGTTTTAAAGCTAGTCTAATACTGTTTATTATAATAACAATCAGTCAGATGACTATGTGTAGTGTGACAGCCTCTGTAGTCCCCTCAGCTTTACAGAGCTCTTTAGCATCATTAAGCTCATTGTTTTGCTTTTATGGCCCACAACTTTACTGTTTTGGTTCAGTTTTACTGCTCTCATTGGCGCTGTTTCCAGCCACAACACACATCTGTCCTCCAGCAACAAAAAGCTCTGATAAACCCTCTGTACGCTACCTGTCTGGAAGCAACACACAGAGTTAGCAATTAGCTGGTGAACATAATTAATTACAGAAATTGCAAGTAATCGTAATTAAAAGTAGCTGAATGTGAAAATAATGTTAGCCTCCAAGTTGTAATTCGAGGTCAGATATATTGGAAATGTATGACAGATAAAATATCTTCCATTTGGTGAAAAGAAAAACAGAAGTGTTAGCAAACCTGTAAAAAAATGACTGCAAAGCTACCATCTCTGCCAACTAGCCAACATAAAAAAAAAAACAACCTATTTTAACACTAATACATTTAGTTACTCTAAAAGGAGCAGTATAGTGTTTGTGTCTGGCTTCACTTATTAACTTCAGTCACTTGTTAAAAGTTGCAACACAGCAGAAGTGGCTAGGCTAACGCGACGAGGGATAGCCTTGGGGTTAGCACATGGGAGATTTTCCTGTTCCTCCCATTCTGCTGAGATCATGTGACTGCAGCATTAGCAGTTCACCTAAAACATGGCTCTAAAAGAATCATAATGTTGATATATGTCTGCTCTACATGTAAAAAGTCAACTGTTTTGACATTTTTCTGTTGTGGTCTTGCTACACTTTGAAAATCCCCAAACCGCTCTGAGCCGAGTAAGACAAGTTGTAAGCGGTAACTTTTTTGTAAATGGTGGTAATCTGATTTAGCAGGGCAAGTCATCATTTGTTTTACTGTTACTCTAAAAGTTAACAGAAAATGCCTGACCACCACAGCTAAATTCAGCAGGATTATAGAAATGAAACATTGCATTCGTCATCCTAATAGGGCTGTAATACCTTGATCATGGTCCAGGAACACATGGATTGTTAATGTGGGATATAAGTCATGCTCCCATTATCCTCTACATCATAAAGAATTCCTGTCGCAGTATAGAAGTGAACCAGTCGAGCCCCAGAGTTTCTCATAACAGAGGTTTATGAACTTGTTTTCTGTGAGGCAATTTCACTGCAAGAGTGAATGTATTTACATTACCTTTTGTGGAATATGAACCGGCTGTTGCTAATAATTCCTATGAAACTGAAGCTTCTGACTCTTGTATCTCACCACAGTCATATTTAATTTTATGTGTTGTTTTTCTTCGTCTGACAAGAATCAAACATTAAACAACGGTACCTTTCTTTTGAAGACTATAAAAGAGTAAAGATATGTTTCAGAAACAGTGGCTCCTGCTGTGTGTGTGTAAAGTCTGAGAAAACATGAAAGTACTTTGTGTGTAAGGAATCTGAGTTTGCTTAGGACGACTGTATGTTTGCTGCACACACACCGCAGTGTGACGTATGCTGTCTCAGAAGTACATGTGGTGTAGGCACCTAAAGCCTCCAAAGGAAAAAAAAAAAGCCAGTCAGTTGAGTCCAGAACTTGATGGAGGCCTAACAAATGCACTCATAAGACACCTCCCCCGAGGCTTCGCTCTTTTTGGTGCAGCGGAGCACAGCACACCAGCAGAGGCATTTTAAAGGTTCCTCTAAAGTGCGAAATAACAACTGGGGGTCTCCCATAATAGTTAAAGCAAACAAAACACCCTGACCTGCACAAATGTGAAATGCAGGCCAAGCCTTGAAGAATGTCAACATGGCAGCCACAAAGCATTGGAATCATGCGCCGGTCAAACAGCACACACACACACACACACACACACACACACACACACACACACTCACACAAAGTCTAGATAAAGCGGTGGAGGAAGCAGTGGGAGTAGATAGAAAAGAAATGGGGTACAATAGGAACAATAGGAAGGCAAAGAATAGTAAAGTTTTCAAAGTACACAGAATTCAGACTTGTATATTAACTGCTTAGAGGAATGGTGCCCTTATCAACACATATTGTATGTTGCTATACAACAGAAAGCTTTGTTGTTTGTTTCGTTGTGTATGGCCTAATCCTGCCTATTTATAATGGCAGAGATACAGTGGTCCCCCTGAAGGAATGTTAATCTGCCCAAGGGTTTTGGTCAAGAGTCCAGCGGCCCAGCCAGCAAACGCCGCACAGTTGACAGGGTCGATCCAAGTACATCCCAACGCAAGCTGGCTCTTTAAGGAAGATGCAATTAATCTAAAGCCACAGGAAAGGAAAGAAATGCTATCCAGTTGCATTTTTTACAGATAGCCTCATAGTGCAACCACATAGACCAAAAAAGCGCCAGATTCCAGTGCAATGAAGCTAACTGTGAGGAAGGAAAGCAGAAGAGACTCATCAGCAATTTCTCCCCTGCAGCATCCGCAAGAGAAAATAACAGTCAACAGCACATAAAGAGAAATAAACACTTGTCACACTGTCAAATGGTGAAGAGCTCCCTGTGGACTGGGGCTCTGGGGTATCTTTACCATGAATTTTTATCACGGTTTAGAGAGCAGAAGGGGGTCAAACTGTGTGGACCCTGAATGACATGAAGTGGAAGAGTAGCAGAGCCTTTTATATGTTTTATTTTTATGGATCTAGACTAAAACCAGTTGAATTGCCATGAAATGTGGTATATTCATGGTGCCCAGAGGATGCGTCCAAATTGCTTTCCTGATCCCCTGACTTTTCCTTTAGTGGCACCATGAGGTTAACTTGTGGATTTGAGTGAAAACCCTTAACAAATATTAAATATATTGTCATGAAACAAGATAAACACATCCACGCTCCCTTCAGGATGAACTGAAATATATCTGTGACCCTTTATCTTTTTCGTTCATCCTCAGTTGCACTGTGTGATAGTGTTAGCGTGTTAAACCTAGGATGGTGCAAACACGTTATGATGCGGACTTTACAAATTAGTTTAAAGCATCGCTTTTGCCAAGTACAGCATGCCCACCCACACACACACACACAGGCACAAAAATATGTTTTCTGTTTTCATAGGCGTATAGCACGAGTAAAACACAAGCCATTAAATAACACGTGTTGTCAGCTGATATTGGTTAAAATAGAATCGCATCTCTGTTCCATCTGACGCACATGAGACGGATGACTGACAAATGCAGCTGAAGACACGGCGTAGTCTTGTTAGCTGTGCAGCACATTGAATGACAATTCAGAGATTCAGCTCCCACGCAACCGATCCTGTTATAGGATCATTGTCTTCCTCTTTGATGGTAAAGGGAATTGAAAATTAGTCAGTGGGAAAATAGCTGCAGAAAGTCCTCAGAGATGTAGAAATACATTATGCTGTGCACAACACACATTGTTGAATGCAAACAAGCCGATAATGCTTTTCAATTCCAGCGAAATTCCACATGTGATTCGGGAAATGTTACAGATTAATCTTGGCAAACTTTGGCGAGAGCAGGAAGTCATTTAGGGAAAGAATTTGGCTGAAATTTAACAGGGTGTGACTGTGTCTATGTGTATCTGTCCAGATTCATTGCTGTCGTAACAATTATGGTTTTCAAAGAACGGATGTGGTTGATAATTTGTCCGTTCTAAAATGATGAACGCCGCTCTCCTTCAAAGCCCTCACCGTTTGTTTCAACTCACCCGTACTCCGGTTGGACTTATATCTGGTTTGTGTCATGCATCACATGGTCTGTGAGGCCTCTCTCATTCAATCTCAGTCTTATCGCATACACTACTGCCTGGCCAGCACCTCACACTAACCACTGTTCATTTGAAAGGTATAGAGGCCAAGTTGCAGCCTGTTAATGAGCCATAAGAAACGTAGATCGAGCCTCCTATCACCAAACAGAGGTCACCACTCCCCAGTCTGCTTTATATGTTCCAACTTCTGTTTGGCAAGCAAGTTCAGAGGTCTGTGTGCCTTCTGTATCTGCCAGATACTCTGACTCTTTTAGCTGTCAACTAAATTAACTTTATATTGATGGTGAGGTACCAGCGAAAAGTGCATGAAAACCAAGACAAGTGTAGCAGTCATGGAAGAAATGTGCCACAGTTTGACTGGCACTGTATCTGCAGGTAACATACAGTTTATTTAGTGCATGTCCTGGTTGATGCATACTGGAATTAGATAGCAAGTTACCAGGTGTCTGTTTTGCATCATGCATGTACAAGTAGTGGTCGTACGTTTCCATTATCGTCTCACCCTCCTCAGTATGCCTGGCTACGCTCTCTGTAGGGAGTCACAGAGTCTGTGACAGAGCAGCTGGGAGAGCTGATCTCATTAGTGGGCTGATGGGAGGATTGCAGAGCTGGGCATTCCTCTGTGGCAGCAGTGGAAGAGATGCGCAGCTTTCGTTGAGTAAAACAAAACTTGGAGAACAACAGAACTGTAGGAAAAGCAAATAACCTCCTCCAAAAGTTCTCACAAAAGTTAGTCATGAGGAAAAAGAAAGTTTATCTCTCTGTTTACGTTTCACCCACAGATCTCCAAAAGCGCCTATCTCATTGGCTTCCGAAAAATGTCTCATCCGTTGACAATTAACTGTAATTATATGAAGTTTAAACCGACATTCATTCCAGCACAGTATCTCTGACAGAACTGCTGAGATTGCAGAGGTCTATTTTTAACTTTTTGGCATGTTCGCTAAATTTGGATACAGATAATGACGGGAAGAGGTAGAAGGGGAAATGAAGTGCAATGTAAATCATGGCATGGAGTCAAACTCCCTTTTGGCTCCGACAGTACACCAGCATTAATCACACCTCGAGAAAAGCCCCTTTATCCAAAAGATATGGAGTTGCTACTACGTGCTGTGTGTGTGTGTAGCCTGTGTGTCTTTCCTTTGAGTGGGGCAGTTAGATGTCATCCACTTCTCAGACTGCGTCACTGATCAAAAGGGAAACAGGGAAGACAGGCTGACTGCGTTAAGGTTGACTGTGGTTATGAAGAGGGAGGCAAGGGAACAAGCCATCAGTGGACGCAGGCACACACATGCACACTCACTCACTCACTCCTCCATGTGCTGAATGTAATGAAGCTGCTGCTAAACCTGTGTAGGCTTACTTGAAGGGAATTTTCAGTTTTCTCTTTGCTCAATTATTAGCAAATCCAAAATCTTTTAGTGTGAGTCTATGTTACTTTTTAAAAGAAACCCCCCCCCCCACAATCTTGCTTTAACAAATGAAAAGTTGAACTCAGTATCAGTTCAATACACTCAGAGGTTTTGGACTTACTTAGTCTGGTGTGACTATTAGCTTATGTTGGCTAATGTTAGCTAATGTTACCTAACATTGCATATTGCTCAATAACTGACGTTACTGTTTCAGTTCACTGGCTATCATTATACAACATTTAAGCTCAGTGAGGTTGCCTTATGATGTTGTTTTAAAGGGACTATTTGTAAGTTTTCTCTGCCGCTGAATGTGGTTTAGTGCAAGTGGTGGTGATTGTCGCATCCTCTGAGCAGCGCTACTTCTTCAGGGTAGATTGGAGGTTAATAAGTCGCTATTGGTCGCTAGCTGGTTAGTATGCTAACAGTAAAAGAGAAGAAGTGAAAGAAACAAGATTGAACAAGAACATTGGTGCTCTTGGTGACTAAAGGAATGAAGTTTGATGCTGAACTCACAACTTTTCTTCTAGACTGGTGAGTAAACAGCTGCTAATGCTAATGTTAGTAATGTAGCAATAGCAAAACTTACAAATGGGCTACCTCAAAATCAAGAATCGTCCTGTCATTGCCCCTTGTGGCCACAGTGGTTGCTGTTTGGCAAAGCAAAAAATACAGTCTCAAGTGAAGCTAACATGGACTAAAAGTCTTTAAAGTGCTTTGAACTACATCTGCTTAGGAAGATCCTATGATATGACTGAAATCTCCACAACAGATACTAAATGGATGTTATGGTGAGACTGTTTTGTCAGCAACAGAAAAATGTTTTCAGGTGTGATATGAAAGTATTGGTCAAAAATGTTATTGTATACATAGACGTGGACGGATTCTCGAATTCTTTTCTGAAATAAATCATTTCTAATGATCTTGCGACCTTCAATGAGAAAAAATAGGTCATCCATACAAAGAAAAACTTTGCTCTAGTAGTAAAATATGTAGGTCTATAATTCTGTCATAACATGAGGGTCGGCTGGAAGAAAACCCAGCCTCCTCACTCATGGAGTAAAGCCTACTATATACCATATGCTCTAATGTGGAACATTTTTTCATTAAAAAGTTGCACCTGTTTTTGAACTTTATCATAGGGCGCTTTAAAGCTTTCTAGAGCTTTCTTGTTTTTTTTGGACTGTCTTCTTCAACATTGTTGAAAAAATTGCTTAAGGTCAAAAATGTTTTATATATGCCAGTGAAGCAGTTTCAGGTGAACTGAACTGAACGGGGTTAGGTCTTAAGGAGAAACAGAGAAAACATGAGGGTAGAGGGAGGGAAAGGGTCCATCCATATGTACAGAGAGAGAGAGAGAGAGGGAGAGAGAGAGAGAGAGAGAGAGAGAGAGAGAGAGAGAGAGAGAGAGAGACCCTGAGCTGGCATGACGGCTCTTGGAGCTCTGACAGGAAACTTTCTTCCTGTTACTCGGCTCTTCTGCAGAAGTCAGACCCCATCGCTTCTTCAGCTGCGGATCACCATCTGAAATGCACTTGACTGGACTCTGCGGGGTTTGCGGGACTGTCTCGTGCTGTGAAGTCATGGCTTTCCATCCTCATTTACCGACTGCGCGTCACTGAAGATAAACACGCGGGAGGCAGAGTTTCTGAGACAGACTTTGGGACTAAATGACATTTGTTTCCCTTTGAACCACACTCGGTTTGACGATGGAGACCTTATTCTACCTGCTTGCCTTCATGTTGACTCGGGTCTGTTCGGGTCTCGGATATGCGGAGTCCAGTATTCATACCGGGCAGAGAGCGGCGAGTAGACACAGGTAGGAACGACACGAACCGAATTACACGTGCGTAAGTGTCATTAGCCTGTGGTTTGTTGAGTTTGGCTTGTTTTTGCATCAGATAGCCACCGTTCAAAACCTTCATGGAAAAAAGGCTTATTTAAGGTTTTCGACGGTCAGCCATTGAACTGCTGCTGTCAGTTTGCGGCTTCTGGTGGGTCAGCCTAAAATAACACATTAGTCAATTAATTGATTAGTCAATTGATTTCTGGCTTCAGCTCCTCAAATGTGAAGGTTTGCTTTTTCTCTCTCCCTGTCAAATTCATATTCAAATAAGCTTTATTGTCATGGCAGATCAGAATCCTATATTGCCAAAGCAGTACAGACAATTCTAAACATTGAAAGATGATTGATTAATGATTATGCAATAATATGCAAATATCAACAATAATATTAAATACAATATATCTCTCCCTGCCTTTATCAATGACATTTTAATATGTTTTGGACTGTGCACAAAATGAAATTTAAAGACTTCACCTTGGAAAATTGTGATGGGATTTTTCAACATTTTCTGACGTTTTACAGAATAAATGATTAATTGATAAAAAAAAATAAATAAAAAAAAATCAACAAGTTAATTGATAGGCTAATGAAAATACTAGTTAGATTAAGCCCTAAATTAAGTTAATCAACTAATTTTAATTAGATCCTTAATTAATTGAAGAAAGACAAATGACAAAAAAAATCTTTCCCTGTGGGTTGCAATTAGACAAAATCAGTTTTGGGGATTGTTTGTTCTCTTGTGAGAAACCCTTGCAGATGTAAACATGATGTATTTTGTATTTTCAGAGGAAATATCAGATTTGTGAGTAGGTCTGTTAATCAGCAGTGGCCCTCCCTGCATGGGGGGTGGGGGGGCAGTGATGTGGTTGTGATGAATCAGGGGGCCCAGAGTTGGACAGGGCTTACAAGGATTATAGATATTTACTGTTTCAGGGCCCCCTAGTGTAAAGTTTTCAGGGGGCCGAGAATCTCAAGCAGTGCCCTCAGTGTCAGCTTCGTTGGAGGGGGATTTATCTTCCTTGCAGTCAGGCAGAGGTGAATGAGCTGCTGTGTCTCAGGGGTAGTGAACTTTGTCTGGACATCACTTCTGCAGAAGACTGATTCTGTATATAAAAAGTGAACTTTTTCCACTAAATCTCATCTTGAAATTTTCACTTGAGTGATTCAGATTTACTACCATCTTGTCCTGTTTTATGGGACAGTGAGGAAATCATTTACATCTTAGCAACTGTTGATTAATAGTCACTCATAAATCAGTGATGGCTGCTGGATGCTCCACTCATAAAGCTGTGAATATTGTAAGCCAGCCAACACGTGTATGTTTTTATTGTGCTGTTGCAGCCACACACTGTGTTATTAGCATGTAATTGAGCTTCTGCCTGAGGGCCCCATGTGTGGACGACCCCCTCACCTCTATGGACAGATGTGTGTGTGCGTGACTTGTTTTTGGCAAGTTTAATGACTATGTGTGTGCATATATGAATACAAAAGATCACAACAGAATGTCTGAGTGAATGAATGACAGAGCTCTGTCATATGGTGTGTGTCTGCCTGCATGTGTTTGCACTTAGCGTGTGTGTATGCAAGGCAGGCCAGGCTTCTGAGAGTTGAGCTCCTGCAATATGAGCTTCGATCGAGTTTGTCTCCACATCACAGCACAGACTGCTGCTGCTGCTGCTGCTGCCGCTGCTGTGGCTGCCTGAGTGATGAGATATGGATGGCTGGCCTCTCTGTCGGTGGATGTTGAAGCCGAACTGTTGGCTACTGTGAATGAGAGGCACACAGAGAGGAGGACACAGGGCGAAACACAGAGAAGAAAAAAGAAAAATTTTGATTGACGAAACGGAAGCGAGAGATAAGAAGTCAAAAGAGAGACAGATGAATAGAAGAGAGGGAAATAGATAAAGTATCTCGTTGAGAGGGAGCAAGATAAGTGAGCTGAAGATAAGACAAAAAAGAGGAAGAAAAAAGATGAGGAAAACTGGCAAGAGAAGAAAAAAGAGAGTAAAAGAAACAGAAGATCTGGAGAAAATTGAGAGAACCCGAGCAGGCGAGACAAGAGACGATGAAAGAGTGAGAAAAGACTGGGAGCAGTGACCCAACAAGAGCAAAGACAGACTGTCAGGAGCACAGAAGTGGGCCGGGGTCCCTTAAATGTTTCGCTCCTGCTGAAACCAGTAAGCTATGAAGGAGTCAGCATGGCGGGCCTGTGGCATACACACACACACACACACACACACATACATACACATAAACCACACGCAAACCACACACGCAGTCAAAGTGACGCAACGGGGAGAAGAATGCGCTGGCCCGGTGCAATGCGGTTTGCCCCTTTGACATCTGTTTGAACTCAATTGATCTGTTTTGACAGATGTGTGAAGTATTCGATAAGTGTTAAAGGCTGTTGAATGAACTGAAGACATCCAGCAGGGGTCTTATGGGGGGGTGGGGGGGTGGGGGGGTCAGGAGGACCCTGAGCTGTCTGACACATCTTCTGCCAAAATGTTACACGTCACCCGACAGTGATAGAGGAAGAGAGAAGGAGCAGTGTGTTGATGTGTCCGTGTAGATGCAGGTGGGCTGCTGATTTGTTGCAGCTCGCGTTCAGTTTAAAGGATAAAACATTAGATCACCACTGGAGGGAAGCAAGGAGCAGATACAGAGCATGCTTCATCATCATCATCATCATCATCATCATCTCTTTGTCATCGCTGTGTATGATTCATCATACTTAGCTTCCTACTTATTAGGGTGCTCACTGCAAGGGGCCATAAAGGTAGACAAATGCACTGTCTTCTTATTCAGTCTAAAGATGTCCAGATGTTGTGTTGACATCAGTTTATATGATAAACTATAAAAAAAAGTAACAAAAACTTAATGTTCTGGGACATTTAGTAATGCAAGTGCACTATATGACATCCTACATACATTTTTTGAATTTTACGTGTTAACTCATATGATCATAGATAATAGCGTGCTTTATATGATTTTCCCAGTTGGGTTTGGAAAAAATTGACAGACCTCAACCCCATCCTACACCCAAAATCAGTGCCAGACTAGTCCTGACTGTATACTACATATCATGATCCTGTATGGATATCTGCTGGAACTTCAAAGTGACAGATCCACTCATAACATCTATTACTGAAATAATGTGGAAAATACAAATCTTCCTATAGATCTTCAAGCTAGTGAAAGATGTCATCAGGTGACTGTGAAGTAATGAAAAACATGGTTTATCCACACTGAGAAAGGAGAAAGATCTCTTCTATTAAAGACAATACAAGTCATGTAAAATCAAAGATGGCGCAGGACACTGACTGAAGACAGAGGAATCAGTCATGTCTTGTTGTTTCTGTCAGATATAATATGGTTTTTTTTTTATGTAGTTTTTTTTTTTCCAGCATCAAGATTTCCTGTCAGCAGATTAATGGCCATGGTTTCAGGAAGAGACGGTCACCACGCAATTATGGTGTGAGTCCACATTCTGTGCTCGGGTGTCCATATACTTTAGGCTATATAGTGTAAGTACTACACATTTAGCCTCTGGAGCTCATTGATTAGGACATGCATGTTATATTTTTTGGATAGATGCCACTGGACTTAAGGAGAGCATTGAAAAAGTCCGTGCAGAAGCTGTAAATAACCGCATTCCAGCCTTGTGTTGACGTGCACTGGTGTTTATTTCTTATTCCTGTGGATAATTGAGATATCAATCTTAAACAGCACATTTCACTCTCAGTCCTTTAGCATTAAATAACAAGGGCTTCTTTGTGCTGCTGCTATTTGGCACCAACATCACATTCATAAGGAGAAATCGATCAAAAAAGAGGCACAAACAACGAAGCTACAAGATATTCTACTCTTGATATTTCTCTCTACCTACACACAGTATAGAACCAGTGATACGTTGTTCACGCTGCTTCTGTCGTCGAAAGGAACTTGGGGAAATGTAAAAGGTCATAACAAAATAACTCATCATACATCAGCATTTCATATAGTCTAACGGTGCCAGAGTATCTAAGGACTGGGATTGAAATGAAATCCAAAAAAGTCAGTTTGGACTCAGAGAGAGAGAGTAATTGTCAGTAATTTAGCTTCTTTTAATAATTGCCCCAGAGCACGCTAATCACCCCAAGTGCCTCCAGTGCAGCAGAAGTAGGTGGTTGCACTGTGTTCTGTTGTGGTTGCTCAGCATTTTGCTTGCATGTGAAATCTAATGTTGCTAAGTTTCAAAGCCTTAAAATTCACCTTTAAACTATCAGAGGGAAAATAGTGGCATCTAACCGTTATCTGAAGAATTAGATTCCCCCACAACTGGCCGTTATGAGCTTGTGATTTATACATTTTTTTTTCCATTATTCAAACCCTCTGACGTAGAGTTATAAACTAAAAGAACTTGTTATGAAGTGCTCTTTGATCCGACCCTAATACAGTCGAACAAGAGTGAACACTGGCTGTGATTGATGGGGTCTATCTGCACTTTAGGTCACTGATTCTTATCTCAGCTCTATTTTTTGGCTTCAAACATTAATACTAAACAACTGTTGGTTAGTTTTCCCTCTAGGACCACCAAGAAGTTGAAATGTGATATTTTGACTTATTTTGATTTGTGGTTTTTAACTTTGATGATCCTATCCTTTTTCATGTATCACCACGATCAGGTCATATTTTTAGTTCGTCCAATTCTTTGGTTTATGATAAAGTACCTGCTAAAGTAATGACATTCCCATCAGCCTCAGCTGTAAATGTTTATCTAACATGTTAACATTATACCTGCTAAACATCAGCATGTTAGCATTGTCATTGTGAGCATGTGGGCGTGCTAACATTAGCCTTTAGCTCAAGGTGCTCAAGTAAGTACAGGCTGCCACCAAGTCTGAATCTTAACATGCAACTGTGGAACACTTTCAGACAAGTGTGCATTTCCCACAATGCACTGTAATATAATGAAGAATCCTGGTCACTATAGTGACAGCACAGCTACCAAAACGCACCAGTGTGTCGTCAGGCAGTTAGACTGTAACAGGACTGTCCTCTCCTCGACCAACCTTTGGAAAGTGTCCAGATTCGCTTCATCTATGTGATTTTCTGCTTTCTGCTAATTGGGCCAGTAAACAAATCTCCTTACATATGTTAATTAAAATGTGGGAAAAGGGATCCTTTCCAGTCACAGCCATTGTAACCTAATTACCGTAGTTCCCAGCATGCATAGCATTTGAGATGGCCTTATTTACCTCGGTTAGAAAGAAGAAGAAGTTACAGAACAGTGATACATCCCGTCTTACTACACATGAACAATTGAAACCATAAATCTTCTGTCAAAGAATAAATGGAACAACCTGACAAGACGTTCGGTCACTGAACTTACTATTTTCTGCCTTGGAGCTGCTAATAAAGTTTTACCTGGGTAAGGTAAATAGTCTGCACTATTTTGGGCAACTGCAATGGTAAGGCTTTGAGGAGGCTTATGTTTCAAACACACACACCTCCATAAATGGCTAAAATTCAAGTGGGCCACAAAAAGCCCCTTGCACACCTCTGAGCACGGACGTATCTGAACAATCATGTTGAGGTAAATGGCAGTATCATGGACATTCTCTGTATATCTTCGTGACCGCCAGGCTAAACAATCAGAGAGAAGTTTACACAGTCACGTTGTCCCTTGATGTTGGAACCAGTCCAAAAGGGAAAATTGTGTGTGTGTGTGTGTGTGCGTGTGCGTGCAAGTAAAACCACATTTTAAGAGAGAACAGACAGACTGGAAGAATGTGTGCGTCTGTCGTTACGTGTGTTTGTCCGTCGCCATTGCGATCAATCAAGCATGAGTGAGTGCACTCAAGTGTGTATGTTGTCGTCTGTGACGGTCTGTGTGCTTTTCGGTGTGTGTACAGCGGGATACCTTTACAAGGGCGTTGGAGGGGTGCTTGACCTCGGGGTCGCAGTTCAAACACTGAGACACTCCCCTTTCCATCCACTCATTCAGGTCGCTGTCAAAGCGTTTCCCTTGAAGCTAAATGAAAGATCTGATCACAATAGGCGTTTCAAAGTGATGTCTTTGTTTAAGTATTAAACCTCAGCTTCCTTTTTTTTCTTTCATTCCTTCTCCCTCCCACTTAGCTATTTAAGTCGCTGAATATTCCACCTTTACCCACAATTCTCCTCTGTAGGGCTCATGCAGAGGTGCTTTTGAATAAAATGAACCTGGTATGTGTGGGGTGAGATGTCAGGCTGCGAGTTCCTGCTCTCCTGTGAGGTGTCTGTCTGCTGTTTTATAAGGATGTGAAATTTATTGGGGAATAAAGAAATGCTGAGACAGGTGCAAGAGTTCCCTTCACGCTGTGTTAAGGCTCTGTAAATAAAATAATGGAAGTGTACAATGGAAGTTTCACAATAAAGATGTTTGTTTGTATGTGTCTGTCTGCAGGAGGACAAAGCGTGTGTGTGTTAAATAACATGCATGTAAGTGTGTCGGGGCCTGCTTCCTGTTCTTGTTTGTGATTCTGTAAAGGTAGTCTCACTTTTTGTTTACTTGTTTGTGTAGCGAAGGTGGAGTTACAGGTTTTGTATGTTTCATCATTTACCGTACGTTCAGTTAACGTACAGTTTTCCTGTTTCTTTCCCCTTAAAGCTGCTATAATTGATTATTTCATCTTAACAATGCACCACTTGACTATATATACTTGAATTAGTTGTTTTAGTGCCGAAACCACAGAGAATTATTGCTAGACTCTGTAGTTCATTAACAGTGGACTGAGTGAATTTGGAGATTTGTGGATACTATGATAAAGTCAAGTGAATGCATCTTTTATTACTGTAGGACTCACTGGTGAATTTTAAAGCTGCTGTAATCAATATTTTTACGTATCAGTGGACCAATGTGTAATGTGAAAGAAGACGATCATAGTCCATCTTACCTCTCTTCGGCATTTTAGCATCTCCCAGCACATTGTTTGGATCTCAACTGTACTGTACTTACTTTACAACTTTACTTTGCTTCACTTCCCCTCGTCATCCGTGTTGTTGTTTTCAGACATGGCAGGCGGCACTATCTTTGCTTTTCAGCAAAAAACAATCTCTAAAAACTCATTACACACTACCTGCTCAGCACCACATGGCAGACTGACAAAGTTAGCAGCTATGTGGTGAACACAGTGGAGCATTAGCAGCTAAAGAGCCAGATATTTTGCTCAGGAGCTGGTGGAGATCAAAAGGAGAATGAATATTGGATTTAGTACATTTAACAGGACAACATTGCTAAGATGCTAACATTGCTCCTTGTGTGTTGGTTGTGTACATTAGCAACTGTTTGCTAGCACGTTTGTCATGTCAACTTAAAAGGTGATAATAAATGAAAATGTAGCAACAAAAGGTATAGAGGTGCACTGTGGAGTTTTTGATAGCATTGTACCTATTCTGTATTAGCTCGTTCCGGCTCTTCATGTAAGCTATACAATATTTACAATCACTTCTCAAACCCAAATAGTTTTCTTTTTGGCTGCAGCAGTCAAATCAAATATTTCCGAATCAGACATTTCCATCAAATGGAAATAGTCTCATTTTATAGACATTACTCCAGCCCCAGCTGCACTTTATTATAGTGAGGAAGCTAACTAGATGTGGATTTGCCAAACCAACCAGTTAGACCTCATCCTTGAGGTCTTTCCGCTTGTAATACTGAAAACATGGTGTTAGAAAACACATACGATATAAATTCTAACACCATGTTTTGGTTTTAGAAGAGAGAAGGCTATAAGGATGAACACTAAACCAAAATGGTTTGCCAAATCCGCCAAATCTGGTTAACTTTTCCTTCTCCGAGCGGTGCACAGCCACTCCTAAGGGACGAACGTTCCTCCAAAATTAGCTTTAAATATTTGGTATCTTAGGAAACTTTTCCTCACAAATTTTGTAAAAAGTTTGAACAATCTGTGGCTACACAGCATGACCCTGCATTGACTGTTCTGCTAGAGGCCATTGAGATTTGAAGGCTTAAACAATGTTCAAATTCAAAGAAAGCATTGTACACTTCCGTCTTTATCTACTGTTCTCTGAGAGACACTGTGCAAGTACATATTGTAGTTATAAACATTCAGTAATATGTGCAGGAACTGGACTGTTTATGTGCTGCCTTTCCCTATGTTGCTGATAATGTAAAGGAAACAGGGAGATTAGCTGATGAATATGCCATTGAAGGGAAACCAACTACACATACACACACACACACACATTTTCTCGCATGTTCTCTAAATGTTCTCCAAACATCATGTTGAGTGGCTAAGGTTATAGACTGAAACTGTAATGCTTACCTGGCACGAAGGGATGTCATGTGGTCAAGTGGAAAAATAAGCATGTATGGTGAAGTTTTTGTGTCCATGTGTGTATCTGCACGCCCCACAGCCTGTGTGAGTGTCCTTGTCTGTCTGAGTGGGACTCTTTTAAACGCATGTGTGTGTTTGTGTGTGTGTGCTTGTAATTGTATTTTACACTTATAGAAAAGATGCCAAGTCTAGTTAGGGGACTTTCATCTGAGCGATTTCTTTGCAGCCATTTGGATTAATGGGACTTTATTGGATTACTGTTTGGAATGCTTAACTTCACGCTGGTTAGAGAGAGAGAGAGAGAATAAAGAGAGAGAGAATAAAGAGAGAGAGAGAGAGAGAGAAGAAAAGGCCGTGTAAAGAAGAAAATGTGCACATAGGAACACATGTAGGATGTATATAAACAAATTCACTGCCTTTTTCTTTGTGGAGGGCAAACATCTAGGCACAAGCA
Organism: Seriola aureovittata; assembly: GCF_021018895.1. NCBI lineage: Eukaryota > Metazoa > Chordata > Actinopteri > Carangiformes > Carangidae > Seriola > Seriola aureovittata. The sequence continues at coordinate 4,450,150 of NC_079382.1, forward strand.
CACACATACACACACACACACACACACACACACACACACACACACACACACACACACACACACACACACACACACACACACACAATCTTTCAGTGCAACACTTAGTCATCCTCCTACTAACATAAAGGCTCCTCTTATGCATTTCATTGGAAAAGCTGGTGATGGAGCGATGGAAAATGAACTGGCAGGGAGGGCGGTATGTACAACACCAGTAAGTGTGGGTGTTTGGAAGCTGCAGAGAAGTTGTGGGAGTTGTGTGTTTTGTATATGCATGCATATGTGTGTGCGTGTGTGTGTGAATCCACATCTGTGTCTGCTCCGGATCGAGAAAAGTTAGATGGTTAGGTTTATTTATATAAGCCACAGCGCCTGGTCTCCATCAGAGGAGATAGGGTGTGAACGTTGCCAGATTTATTCTTTATCTGCTGTCGGTGGCCCTGAGCGTGAGTAAGTCAGGATAACAGATCGGCAGAACTGGTTCACTGAATCACAGTGACAAAAAAACAACACAGTGGGACTACAGGGGGAAGAGCCAGGGTTGGTTTGATTTATCACTGCTGTCTGATATCAGATGTTACCGGTCTTATCTGCACTGGCTCAGCTCCTGATGGAGATGTAAGATAGATACCCCTGTTCCTCAAGAACTTTTGAGTCTAACATACACAGCGAAACAGACGACAACAAGATAACCCTGGAAATCCTTACATGGAGTAATGCAATAAGGATCACTGTGATGAGCCGCAAGACTGTGGAAACACAGGGGAGAAGCAGCTGTGTTTGGAGGCACTGACGGCGGCTGACAGCAGATGTATGTTGGCAGAGTTTTGCAGAATAGCAAAGCACAATGTGACACAGTTGGATGCATGACCCGAGGCTCAGCTGAACCCCCCCCCCCCCCCCCCCCCAAAAGAAAATGTTGGATTCATTTCAAATCAGTTCAAACACGCAACACAATATACTGTGAATATGCAAAACACGCAAATTTTATTTCTGCATAAGGTCTGTAACTGCAATCCATACTCCTGGAATCCACTGAAAAAGCATCCATCACTCACAGCTCTCGCCTACAAGACTGCAGCACTGTCAGGATCATTAGTAACAAGATTCACTTACATTGAAAAAAATGTTTATAGTTGTTTTGGTGAAAGATTTCTTCTTGTTCTTTAATAAAGTGACAGCAGATGGGAGAATTTTACTAATTTGAAACATATTTATTATGATTAGGTTAAGATGTGGGCTTTTAAATCCCGATGTGACATTGTATGACAGAGCAGGAAACAGTAAGACTGGAGGAAGAAGTATTCAGATTCTTCACTCCAGTAAAAGTAGCAACACTGCAGTGTAAAAATACTCAGTTACAAGGTACTGCATTCTTAAAGGTAAAAGGTCTTGTAATGTATTATTTAATTGGTATTACTGATGCATACACATGTAAGAAGAATGTAAGAAGTTGTTGGATGATCAAATATTCTGAATGAAAAACCTGAATTGCAAAGTGACTAGTAACCTCACCTGATACACCCAAATTATTAAAAAGAAAAAAACTTATTTCACCATCTACCTCTAGTGGTATCTAGCATAATGTGACATCATTTATGCAGATGTGTCGGCTGCACATTCAGGCTGCCAATCTCCTCTTCTTCTGGATTCAGGTCTGGTGACTGGGGAGGTCACTGAGGTTCACTGACCTTACTGTCATGCTCATGAAACTAGTTTGAGACGACTGTTGCTTTGGGACATGCAGCTTTATCATGCTGGAAGTAGCCATTAGAAGATGGTAAATTGTGGTCATAAAGGGACGCACCTGGTCAGCAACAATACTCAGACAGGCTGTGGCATTCAAACCATTGATTGATGATTGACACAAGACAGGTTGGATCCACGGTTTCATACTTTTGATGCCAAATTTGGACGCCTGAGCAGAGATCCAGACCCATCAGACCTGGCCGCTTCAACTGTCCAGTGTTGGGAATCACCACCAACACAGCAGGACTGCATACACAACTATTTTCTTCCCTCTCAGCTGCACATGAGCATCAGAAAAGACTGTGACATTCACACCTGTTCCCCTGTAAACAATGGCAGGTGGGAACCAAAATTACTCCACACTAAAGGGGGTTGTAAATAAGGAACTTAAATGTATATTGCAGCACTGGATAAACAATGTGAATTGATATGGTAACCCAAATGTGTACAATAAAGTTACATATATGTACATATGTATACACAGACCAAGCACTTTATGCAATTATATATGTGTTATATTCTGTAAATCCATGTGTGTGTGAGTGTGTATATACGTGTGTGTGTCTGTGTGTGTGTGTGTGTGTGTGATCCTTGAGAAAAACCTTTACAGTAGAATGTGACAGCTAATTAATAACTTTTACTTTCCCATGTACAGGAGTTACAGGATAATCAGATCATGTGGGGTTGGGGAGGATTGTAACATGATAAAGTCTTTCTCAGTCAGACAAGCTCTGGAATGAAGGGGCGGATCATGGTCTTAGGGGGAACTGGGGAGAGGTAGACAGAGTGAGGGACATGGATAGGAGGGAGAAGGAGATAAACAGAGATGGACACAGAGGGACGCAGGTGGAGAGGGATGAAATGAAAGAAACAGCAGTGGCAAAGAAAAGTGTGTGGGAAGGATGAGGCAGATCCACACAGACAAGTGTGGCCTAAAAGAAAAAAAATGACTTCAATGTAGAGCAAGAGAGTAAGAGTGGCAGACATGAAGACCAACAGAAAAAAAGACAGAGACATGGAGAGACAGACTGACAGACATGAAGCCTGAGAGACGAAAGCTGCTGATTGACATACCAGCATGAAGGAACTCCTTGTACGCTCCAACTTTTATCCATAAACCCTTAGTTCTGTTCATATGAATGTGAGAGTGACACTAATTGGCCATAATAACCACCAGGGAAATAGTAGTGGATGGGGATTCTGGGTAATATGAAAATGATGATAGAAAGCGACTGAAGGACGTCTGTGTCTTAAATCTATCTGTAGTTGTTATCCAGAGAGATATCTACGGGTCAGGGGAGGTCAGGGGGGTGAGGACAAATTGAGAAGCATGCAGACTGAGGGGGAGTATCTGGGAATGTTGTAGTCCTACTTTGGGTTTCAATACATGTTTTTGAGAACATGTTTATTATCTGAAGTAATTTATGACAGCCTTCACTTTAATGGGACTATTTTAGTATTAGTGTTTGAGTTATGGTTAAGAGAAGGAGTTATTTCAGCAGGGTTAGGGTTAGTGTTAGTTATACAAAGTTATTTCAACACCAAAATCAGCACCAAAGGGGACAGACAAAGTTAATGACTAGCTGGTGAACATCAAGCTGCTATGTCCGCAATAATTCCCTAAGAAGTTGGTGGCAAAAAATATTAACTAATATGGGAGTGAATATTCCACTTACTTTTGCCAATTGGTCAGAAAATGACTCTAAATGAATATTAGCAATGTCTGCTGGGTGTGTAAATAAGCAACTGTTAGCTAACAGGTTCTCTATATTAATTTAGGGCCACAAATTAGTTAAACACTTAAACCTTCTGCATTAAAGGAGGTTCAACCGTAAGTGTTGAAGGCTTACCTTTAAGTCAAATGACAAACACACAGAATTAGCTGAATAGCCGTGTTTAGATCTATATTTTGGTTTTCCAGCTACACGTACGTTGGGCTGTCAATATCAATAGAAGTGTTGATGACGATTTAATTAGCAAAAGAAATTAAGGTACAATAAGTCAGCTAACTGCCCAGCATGAGAGCCAAAATGAACAACCGAGTTTGTCGACTGAACCAGAAGGCTAGACGTGTGTGGGGTGCACAGAAACATGAATCCAGTGGGATGCTAATGTTGCTTTCTGTCTGCTGGATGTATCAGTAGGGATCAGTTTGCTAACACATTAGCCATAATAACATGATAATCCCTTAGTATGTCTTTGTTTTTTAAAGGTCTTTGTTTTTTCACTTTGTACAGAGGCTGTTTAGCTTTGTCTCTGGCTGCAGTGTTTCTGCTAACTTATGCTAAACTGACTAAACAAGTAGTGACTCCCATGTCCCAGTTGCTTTTGCTAACTTTAGTAACCTTAGTTATATGACAACTGCGCTCATGCTTCACTAGCTAACAAATTTAAATGTCAATAGCTGCTTAGCTGGCAGATTACTTGAACCGACGAAGCCCAATATGAATTTGCTTCAGCTGAACTGTAAGAAGCATTGCACAGTATGAGGACTGTGGATTTTGTTCCGTACCTTACACGCATTAAAAAGGTCTTTTTTCACAGCTTATGAATTATTACAGAGACCAGTAACTCTTTCAACGTACATATGGGTAAGTGAGTACTATATAAAGGCAGAAAATCAATGCTTTAACACACAGACTTGACATTGATATCTTTCTTTTAGAGTCATTCTTGAAAGAAAAGCAAATAAGTATTTCCAAAAGTGTTGAACTATCCCTTTATCCCAGTGGCCTGCTTTAGATACACTCTTAATTTGATTTCCTGTCAAACATCTCAAAGGGTTTGAGATTAACTTGAAATTATAAACATTTGAGAGGCAAGAAATGTTATTATCAATATCATATTAATGTGGAATAAACATATCCGTTGGTAGTTGGAGTATAAACACTACAAGGATATGTGTGTGTGTGTCTTTGTGTGGGTTGGTAGATGTGGAGTTGTGGAGGCATACAATGGGAGCCATTGTTGAATCATGCAGTTATCCTGAACTGATCTGACATTTGCACCAGCGGACAATTTCTCTTGAATGTTGTACAGAATAATAATCAGTCCAGGGTTTGAGATATTGATCTCAAATCTCACTGGAGCCACAAATTCAACAAGTGACCAGATTTCTGATTATTGTTTTTCCAAATCTTTCTTTTTTTGTCCAGAAACAATGAGCAGCAGCTGGGTGTATACTAACTGTGTATGTGTGTAAGAGGACCACAATGTTTGTGCCAAGGCCTGACTATAAACTTACGGTAAAACTGCCAGTCATTGCCAGTTATTCATTTGTCATTTCCTTTTTCCTGTTTGTGTTGTGTGATTTCATAGGAACTGGTGTGCTTATGTGGTGACACGCACGGTTAGCTGTGTGATGGAGGACGGGGTGGAGACGTACATCAAACCAGACTACCAGCGCTGCACCTGGGGCCAGTGTCCTAGAGTGGCGTGAGTATCCATTACTCTCTTCTTTAGTATCTCATATCTGCTCTGATTCACTCTCTCTGCCGCTGGAATCCAATCTGTATTCAGTCTTGCTCCTCCAACTTCCTGTCGTCAGCTCAACAGAAGTTTGTATCTTCTATCCGTGCATCATCTCTCCCCCTTTCCGTTCTGTGGATACTGATCTCACTCAGCTCTTTTCATTTTCTGTCTAACTTTCTCCCAGGAGAATTTCAGCAGTCTGGTCAGGAAAGTGTCTGTTTGTAGTTGGGCTTGTGTGAAGCCAGGACGTCATATAATTACAGCTCAGTATTTGGCTTGTTAATCTCAGTAATGAAGTACTGGTCTTAAACAAACACATTACTGTGGTTAGCTCTGGTTTGCCTGGTGCAGACCTACAAATATCCAGTATGAATATTGCAGCAAATTTACTATAGATAAGATTGATTGAATTATTTTTCCAGATGTTCGTTTTATGTTGCAAGACAACGTTCATCAAGCGCTCCTTTGAAGTTTTGACCATATTGCCTGGCCTGGCTGCTTGATCCCCATGCCTGCCAGGGACCTCAGCCTAAACCTAGGCTATGCTAAGAATGAAGCCGGCAGGGGTTCCAGGCACCACAGTCTAGTATCCTACCCTGTAAAAGCAATCTCTTCTTCTTACTCTGTCTGTCTGTCTTTCTCTTTTATGACTCTCCTCCTTTCTTACTGTTTCACCAACTCTACCAAACTCCACCTCCCTCCATCTCTCCAAGCCCTGTTTTTGTTTTTCCTCTGAGAGTACGTTGGATCCCTTTTTCTCACGCTCTCAGAGCAGGGAGCTGGAAGATGAAATCTTTTCTATGGCACAGAAACAGCTCTGCAATACCTACACTGATGTTTGTGGGTTGGCATAAGGGAGAGCAACCTGCTGAACTCTCACAATCAGGGTTTTTTAACGTGCCTGTGACGCTGCCATAAATCTTTATGGTGACTTCCGGCCAATTCTGGTCTATTTATTGCGTTGTTACTGTAACAGGGGCTCTCTTCAGTGGCAGAGCCGAATGACACATTAATGATAAAACTACAGAACACTGCGCCAAATAAAACATCCATATTTCTTTTCAGAGGAGTCATCTATGAGCAAAAAATTAAGATATGCTGCTGGCTGAATGCAGCTGATGTCTGTTGGAAAATGGGACAGGAATAACATTTAAAGTTTACAAAGCACTCTTAATCTTATCCATCATCAGTAGATGATTTGTGGGTATTTCCAGACATCTAATGGCTCAGTGCACATTAATGTGAACGGACTACAGTGATTATATTCAGTACAGAGTTTAGGAACTGCTATAGGGCCTTGACCTGGTTTTCAGGATCAGACTACAAATTTTAAATCTCATAATGTCGTGATCTGCCGCAATTTAACTTTGCTCTAGTTCCAAGTTGATTGGAGTTTTAAGACACATATAAACAAGACTATAAGTCTACAGCCATGCTCGCTGCTCTATGAGACTGTACAGCAGTCCTTTGTTTTGCTAACGTCTTCACGATAACATGTATTGGACAATATTCTGATATGTCCAATATGAAATGACACTAAATTCAGGAGGATACATCCACTGAGGACCATGATTGTCTGAAATAAAATGGCAATCCATCCAATGGTTATTGAGATATTTCAGTTTGGAACTAAAGTGTTGGACCAACCAACCAACAGACTAACATTGCTATCCATAAACCCATGTCACCTGCATGGTGAAAAGATCAAATGTCAAATATAGAATACCAACTCACACCAACCAAGTTAGGTTCATGTCATTAGTGTTAAATCTCAGTGTTTAAATGTAGAAAAGCAGCATTTACTCCTGTCAAGTCAGAACTAATAAAAATCCAAGATGACATTTCACAACTATTTCACCCTCAGCTACCGGACATACAGGAGGCCAAGGTACAAGGTAGCTTACAAGATGGTGACAGAAATGGAGTGGAAGTGTTGCCATGGTTACTCAGGGGAAGACTGCTATGACGGGCCACAAGTAACCACAGAAGGAGGGCGACCTCGTGTCACGGAAACGGGGTACAACCCAGGAGGCGGGCAGAAAGGAGGTGGTAAGAAGACTGTATGAAATATAAATTGCATGTATCAAGGATCCAGATGTACTTTATTAATTTGGTGAAATATCACTCCCACATCTGTCTTGTTAGTCTTTATATCTTAAAAATGAATGAATGAATGAATTCTTTTCAGGAAGTCATATATACAGTTTCATGATGCATAACTGTAAAAGACAGGGGGAAATCTCCTTTCAAAAAAGTCTATAATTGAATCCAAGCCAGTCTGACTAAGTATTTCGCTATAAAGCGACAATCAAAATTAAAGTTTTGGAAATAAAACATACTTAGTTATTATTTATCTAGAGTTTAACAGTCAAAAACTCAGCTAATCTGCCTCATCCGCACTGTTTGGGTGTGGTTTGATCAGATGTGGTGGACAGTGCTGGCAACATAAGCAGACAAACCATCAACTCCTCAGATTTAGATTCAGATTTTGCTTAACTCTGATTGGTTCACAGAAATAAATGACCTCATCTTTTCCCAATTGAGCGACGCCCTACGAAAACAAAGGAAGTGGTCAAAGTTTGGCGTAAAACGTTGTGTTCATGTCAGGCCACATCGCTCATGTTAAGAAGCCAATTGAGAAAAAAAGGTTTTCTGGGTTTTAAACATTTGACATGTTCCATACTTTGTTGATTTTGCATGTGGCAAGTTGATTTTTTAGAATTAAACTCATTTACATTTCCCCTCTCATGTTGGCCTTTCATTTTCATTGCTTCTAGGTGACAATGAGAAGATTAGACAGCTGGAGGAGACGATCCGTGGTCTGACCAAAGACCTCCACAACATGCAGACCACCATTAATGGCATAAACCAGAAGCTGTATGTAAATGTTGTTTCTTAATACACAGTGTACAGTGTTTTATTTCATGAGGTGCACACTCAAATACACTGATACAGTATCACCCAGAATCCTAGATCATGTTCAGTGTATATCTTTTCCTGTTTATTCATGTTTATTGCAGCGGGTCAGTTTACGGAGAGAGGATGCACTTGTTTATTAACGTATACACTGAGATTTGGTAATTACTTCAGGAAGACATATATAAGTATCCTCAGGAAGATGCACCCTGTGACTTTTACCGCTCTTCACCCTAACCGCTAACCCTCACCTCCACACAACACATTCCTGAGTACATGATCAATTTTATAGAAATTATTTTTACTCTTCCTCTATATAGGCCTAGTCTGAATGGGGCAATTGTCCCTGCTGATTCAGCTCAGCCACACATGAAAGAAACCATCAACAGCATCCAGACCAAGCTGGATCACCTGTATAATAGGACGCAGGTAAGATATGTCTGTTTTTACGCCTGTCTACATATCTACAATTTAAATGTAAGACTAGACTATATTCATTTATGTGAAAATTTGTTTGTTGGTAGGTCCATGATCAGACCCTGCTCAACATCAACAACCACCTGGTGAACGGTGGGGGCAATGAACTGGACGGAGCGGCTAGAGGAGGAGGATCTGGGGAGAACCAGCTGAACACTCTGAAGGAGCAGATACTGACAGAGCTTGAGAGAAGGGTGTCTTTGTCCTGCTCTGCCTGCCAGGTGAAACTTAACAAGCAAAAACAAAAACTAACATAAAAAAAAACAACTCAAAAATGAGTTTAATTTCTGTTTGTTTTGCTGTTCAATTTTCATGCATCTACTTTATTCCCAGTGGTGCTCTGTCAGTGATTTCTGCTGCCTCAAGCAGTAAAAAATAATGGCCACATGCAGGCTGTAATATAATCAAACAGAACTCCCACATGAACCACTGCACAAACAAATAATAAAACTAAAAAACAATACTGCAAAAAAGTTAATATCATGCAGTGAAAGAAAGATTTTTTTTTTTAAAGGAAAATGGCAACAAACCCAACCACCAGCTGTCTGAAATAACTGGTTGGTTAAAACTGAACATAAAAGAAAGTATATTTTTTTTATAACTTTTTTTTTTATTTGGCTTACGTGTATTTTCAAGTGCAATCACAGGCCCCTGGATACCTCTCCTGTCTACAACACCACCCGTCCCCAGTTATTCACAGTTCCTTTGCATCTTTTCATGCCTCAGCACCAACACCACACCAACCAACAGCCACGGTCAGAGGCATAATGTTTTTGGGTTGTCCCATTGTCAGGAACATGATATCTCAGTAATGCCTTGAAGGAACTTTCTCAAATGTGGTAGAAACGTTCACTTGGACTCAAAGATGAACTGATTAGATTTTGGTGGTCAAAGGTTAAGGTCACCGTGAGCTCATGTCTGTCCCATTCGTGTGAACGTAATATATAGGAACAGACAGATGGAATTTCATTAGTTCTGGCACAAACGTTCACTTGGGGTCAAGGATGAACCTGATTAGAATTTGGTGGTCAAGAGTTTTTATTTTGTTGTTGGTTGAAAAAAATGCATCTGAACTTAAATATGTGAATCATTTAAGAAATTGAGAAAACCTGGCGTGTCAACTCTCTACTTCTTCACAAATACATAATGTAGCACAATAAACAAAGTATTATGGGAAAGCAACAATGGAAAACTTGTGATGCATTTTCTATTTTCTAAACCGCTTTACTGTATATTTGCCTTAAGTGACATCACTTGACTCAGCATCAGTTTGGGCGGAAGACTACAAGTTTGAAAATGAAAAGAGAGTAAAAAAAAAGTTATCTTACCACACCTCCTAAACCCACTGCTTGAGGATAGCGGCTTAAGACTACATTAGCCACTGCTAGCATAACGCATTGTGGATAATATAGGTGCACACTCGACACCGCTAAGGACTCAGAGGGCACTTTCAACTCTAATGGACCCCAAGATACAGATTACTTTCAAATCAAACAAATTTGGGATGGAGTAACATTGGCAAAAAGCTTGCATGAGACCCCTGAAATCATAAAACAGAAGACATAATTGATACAAGATATACAGCTAGGAAAAACAATGACAGTTCTTGTTATCCCTATTTGTTTCAGGCTGGTGTGGAAGACCTGAGGCGTCAGCAGCAGGAGGACAGGGAGAGGATCAGGGCCCTGGAGAAGCTGTTCAGCTCCATGGACCAACACTTTAGGCAGAGCCTGGAAATCTCACGCAGTGAGACTGAACGCTCCCAGGCCTGCTGCAAAACAGTCACCGAGCTGGAGAAGAGGCTGTCTAACGTAGAGGTCCGCGTCACCTCCACTGCTAACAAGTGTGACACCATTAAAGGGCGTCTGGATAAGGAGCTTGCTGGGACCGGTGGTGGAAAGGGAAGAGTGACAGAGGACAGGTTCAATGGCAGACTGAGAGAATTAGAGAAGAGGGTGAATAACACCGTGAGGAAGACAGAGCAGAGGTGTACGAATACCGGGAACAACATGAAGGACACTGTCCAGAGAGACGTAACACAGCTGCGCAACATGGTCTTCAGTCGGCTGGATGACCACAGCTTCAAGATAGGAAAACTAGAGCTGGATGTGGCCGTTCTTGGAGATACGGTGACGGACCATAGTCGACGTTTAAGTCAGCTGGAGAACATTACAACCTTCTTGGACAGAAGACTAACATCGACCACAAAGATGTGCAATGAGACCTGTGGGCCTAATGGAAAAGGCCAAAAGACTGATGACACGGTGAAAACCTTACAGTGGAGAGTTGTGGCAAATCAAGAGGAGATCCAGAAGTTTAACACCAAGCTAAACAATCTGTCCGTGTCAGGAGACTCCCTGAGTGAGAGAGTGATCAACTTAACGGATGATGTCAAAAAGATAATCGCTGTGACAGGGGAAAATGGTGAAAACTTCAACCGGATTGTCACAGAAATTGAAATTTTGGGCCGTGACTTTGAGGACTGTTCCATTTGCAGCAGTATGAAGGAGGACTTACGCTCTTTAACCAACACCACCATCACCGGTATCAGCAGGTGCCAGACAGAGCTGACGGATCTGCGCAGAAAAGTCGACTCGGGAGAATCCATCTGCTCTCAGGTGTGCTCCAACCTTCAGGAGGAGGTAGGACGACTCAGAGAGGAAGTGGAGGAGTGCACTGGACAGTGTAAAATCAACATAAATGATCTCAAGACACGTCTGGATGGTCATACTGTCTACAATGGGAGATTAGGAGGTGATCTGAAGTCTATCCAAGGAGAGATTGCTGGTTTTATGGTCACGTTTAACTCCATAAATGAAACTCTGAAGGGGCTAGGAAGGACCGTACATACACACGGGAACATGCTGACTGATCTGACCAACAACAAGGATGATATAGTATCTGAGGTAAGATATTAAGAGGTTAAACTATCCTCATAGATTTCACAGTAGCTACAGTAAGAGTCTAATGCAGCTATGTGCAGCTACATGTTAAGATCAGCCTGCTAGCCTGCCCACACTGACAATGCTAACATGTTGATGTTTAGAGGGTATAATGTTCCTCATCTTCCTCAACATTTGGTAATTAGCACTAAACTAAAAAAAGTAGAGCTGATGATTGGAATGTCATTGGCCCAGAGTGTTGCCCAATTTTGACCTGGTAGTGGCGCTACATAAAAAGTCAAGGGATCACTAAAGTTATCACTGTTCATCCTGAGGGGAACATTAGCAATCCTTCCAATAGTTGTCAAGACATTTCACTCAAAACCAAAAATGTCAACAAGCTAATTGAGCAAGAGAAAAACTCAAAGTGTCACCAGAGTGATTAGGGCTTGTCCTCTGAGCACCATGAATGTCTGTACAAGATTTCATGGCAAAAAGATCAAACTACCATTATGATGTTAATTGGCAGATCATGTGTGCTGTCATATTAAACTGTACATGTTGAAACATAACTTTTCTTTTTGTACTGTTAAAACAACATTATGTCGATCAAACATGCCTCTTGGTTATCTTGGCAACTGCGTTTTCACATAGTGTTGTTATAGTTATGAAAATATTTGAGCACATAAAAATATTTGAGTCTTCTTGACAGACACGGCCTAGATGATATGCTTACATATATTTGTGTGTATAAGATACCATAGAAAAATAAATCATAGCAAAGATGGAAAAAAGTTTATTTATAGTAGAACTTTGTCAAAGGAAACTCGCACAAAATGCACACATTAACATTAGTGCCTACATTTTCTACAAGGTGAACAACTTGCAGAAAGATCTGACGGAGCACGCTGAGGACTCGAGGAGTCGATTTGACAGCCTGGGCAGAGAGATCCAAATAATTAGGAGCAACTATGTGACAGAGGTGGGGGAGTGCCGACGGGCCAGCGACGGTCTGGACCGAAGACTCTCCAAGCTGGAGGGAGTGTGCGGACGATTCGACTCGTTTTCAGACAGCCTGGAGAGGATCAAGGAGGGCCTGAACCGACATGTGTCTGGGCTGTGGAGTTGCGTTAATGGACTCAACGTCACGGTAACATCGCAAGGAGATCTCATCGACAATATCCAGAACGTACAGCTGGAGAACGTCCACACCAAGATACGCAGGCTGAACTCCTCAGTGCTGGACTTGGCCAGGGAGTTCCACAGTTTCTTAGAGAAGGACTTCATGGGTAAGTCGGAGAGGATGAAGGGGCATGGGATTTGACTTTTGGAGAAGAGATAGGACCCGGTTGAAGGGAGACAAGGTCAGGGTGAGGGAAAAATAGACCAACAGCAGAATCCAGTCCGTCATCCTTTGAAGCATTCACTTAAGAGCCCATGAAGTCTGCAGTCTGTCTGAAAGAGTAGCTTTAGTAAACATGAGGGTGAAAGGCACATCCTGAATCACACCGGGTTAAATGTCTTAGCGTTCTTGGCTTACTGTTCGTGTTTTTTCTCCTAAGAGACGCTATTCCTGGTAAAAAGATTTTCGTGTCTCAGTTGTGCTGTCTCACCAAACATTCTGCTACCTCCAGGTCCACCTGGTCCGCCAGGACCCCATGGAGAGAGAGGCGAGCGTGGACTGGACGGTCCTGTAGGACCCCAAGGGAGGGTGGGACCTCCAGGCAGATTGGGAGAGCAGGGACCAATGGGACCACCAGGTAAAGACAACAAACTTTGCCTCTACTTTGTTTACTTTAATAACAGTGACTGATTTAGAACTTATATCTTTGATTTTTCTGTCTGCACATCTACTGTAGATACAGTGAGATAAGAAGGAAAAATAAACAGACAGAGTGATATTGTTGGATGATTAACTCACTGTTTTTATCTTTCATCTTCCTTCTCAGGTCTCAGAGGTGAACAGGGTATGTGTTGTTCCTACTAAATAGCAGATGAAAGCACTCATTACTCTTTGATCTTTATTTCACTCTGACTCCTCCTCTCTGTTTCTTCCCCACAATCAGGTCTTGCAGGGTCTGATGCCCACGTGCCACGCCTTTCTTTCTCCGCCGCTCTGACTCGTCCAATGAGAGGCGCAGGAACCATAGTGTTTAACGAGGTCTTTGTCAATGAAAACAATACCTACAACCCCAAAACAGGTCAGTTTTAGTTCAGCTGGATTTGCTACAGGTTCTTGGGAAAGATCAATAATATCTTGTTACACCTTCAATTTTCTGAAAAATATTGTGATTTTTAAGGGTCATATCATCCACATTACAAAAAACATCATATTGTCTCACACTAGTTCTGGTTTTATCTAGCCACCAGACTTGGTTTTATTTTCCCAGGTTTTGAAATATCCATCTTTAAAATTTCTACTGGCCTCCAAAGTCAGCTGAGATTATTTTTTTTTTGATGAACTCAAAAGAAAATGTTTTTCTTATTTCTGTAAGTTGACGTGTAAATTGTTTATACTTATGTCAGTATAAGCCACATTAGTTGCCATATTTCTGTCACTATTTTTCTGGAATGTAGCTTGGTAGTTAGCTAGCAATATAGAAAGAAGGCGTCCATATTCTTAGTCCTGCCTACAAAGTTTTGATTGGTCAATTGTTTCTCTATCCATTATTGGACACAAGACCAGACACAGTATTTGTGTGGAACAACCCTGTTTCATTCATGAACGCACCAACTAAGTGTCTGAATGGTTAGATACAACCTCAGGTAAGTAAGAAAATAGGCATATTTTTCAGGAGAACTGACCCTTTAAAATAGGGTGATTTCCATTCATTGGCTTTTTAATGTGATCCAACATGCTAGAAAAAAATTATGATATTGTTTAATTGACCTTCAAAGTTATGAAAGTTACTCATGGAAAATAAATACAAATATGACAACAAATGTGGCTCATATTCTCACTTTTTCACACACAGCAAATGCACACCATTAATATCCTCCTCGTTACCCGCCTCCATCCTCCAGGTTATTTCACAGCTCCGGTGAGGGGGAAGTACTTCTTCAGCGCCATTCTTACGGGCCACAAGAACATAAAGATCGAGGCCGTGTTGTCCAAGTCCAACACTGGAGTGGCCCGAGTGGACTCGGCTGGGTATCAGCCCGAAGGCCTGGAGAAACCAATGGCAGAGGCCAAACACATTCCCGGAGCTCTGGCTGTGTTCAACATCATCCTGCCCATGGAGGCAGGGGACACAGTCTGCATCGACCTCGTCACGGGCAAGCTGGCCTACTCCTCTGAACCTTTGACCATCTTTAGTGGGATGCTGCTGTACGAGACCATCTGATTGGATGCGGTTTCATCATGACCTGTCAGTCTGGGTAAAACTTCCTGCACGCGAGCATCTGATTTGTCTGTTGAACTCTTAAGCGACAGAGTCATCGACTGAGCAGTCAAAGAGACTGAAATAACTGGACTGGATTTATTCAGCAAGGAGAAATATACTTTATACTTTATCTTATGTGCTAAGAAGGAAATTTCAACACAGCTTTAAGGAAAATTATCTGAGCAAAGCAGTTGTGTTTTCTTCAGAAAAAGCCCCTCCAGGTTTATTTTATAATTCCATATTTCATGCTGTGCTATAAACTTGAATTCTTTACTGATTACACCAGGACAGCCTCCAGGTCTTTCTGGTGTCACTGAATGGAAAGTTGGTAAAATGATAAAGGATTAAGGATGTGGGTTTTTTGTTTTTTGTGTGTTATCCAGCAACAGCATATCAAATGTTCAGAGGTTATTACACATTCGTTTTCCCGTATTGCTCACAGTTTCATTTTGACCACAAGCAAATTTTCAGGAACATAATGCTGAGTGCCAATTGTCTTGAAAAAAAACTGCAGAGCGATGCAGGCGGAGGGGGGGAGGGGGGGGGCAAGGGGCACAGTCCAAACCACTATTCTTTAGAGGGAAGTGCACAAATTATGTCACTAACAGTTCAGACGAGAAACCACAGGATTTTATAAATCATACGACAGCAAAACAATAAGACCATTTTAGGACATTAGCTATGCCCAGTAACGCGAGGGGAGGAGGATGGCCAGGGGGAAGAATGAGGATTTTTTTTTGTGTGTCCTAATAAGGGCCATCTAAACTTGGTGGAGGATCAAGTAGTTAAAGTTATGAAGCTGTTACTATTAGTCTGTCTTACAGTGGAATTTGTATGTAAAACTAGCAATAACAAATAATAAAGCTACACATACCGTTGTTTCTATGCTACAAATCCCACCTCTTTCATGAATATACACACACATCCTGCTTTTAGAAGTCTAATTAAAATGGCTTCAGAGAAAAATATGTGCATGATATCAAGTTTGTAGATATTCTTGAATGGATTTTTAAAGGAACATTGTACATTTTCTGCAGAGATGACACAGCAGATTGGGCCCCATGTTGCATTATATTTATGTTATTGTTGAAGTAATACATCAGCATATCAGGGTTTGCTCACAATGCATATTGTTTGACAATTTTTTCCTCAGTGTTCAGTATGGAAATGTATTTTTATATGTTTCTATGCATTGTATAACCGTGAAGGAATGTAAATATTTTTCAGCTGTTTTGCCCTTTTTTATGAATTACCACTTCACCGTTGCCAGGTACTGTATATGTTTTATATGTTTTTGCCACGTGTGCCTCAAATACAGATACCCAGTTTTACACAGCTGATGTCAACAGTCTCTCTTTTATCTGGATTTTCTTCCCTTATTAGATGAGCAGGAACGTGACAGATTTTACACACTGTTTAGCCTGTTTGGGACTGCACTTATTTAATCTGGCACTTTTTTGGCTTTCACAAATACACACAGCTGGGTTACTTTTGTTTCTGGCTCCTGCTTAAACTTCCCTCAAGCTCTTTCTTTCGGCTACAATGGGATATTTTTAGGCGAAGACTTTGAGGAAGGAGTTGAAAAGCCATTTCACATACTGCACTGCAGTGACCCCTTGTGTTCAGTTTCACTACCCTCATTCTAGCTGATGGTTCTGCTGCTGATCCTTGAAGACTGTAAGAAGTATGTAAGACTGTAAAGAGTATCACTTTTCTTCCATTATTTGCACATTCATTACTTATCAATGGGAATTACGGGTCTCTTTCTGAGCCTCTCCGCATTCAATAGCTGCCATTCCACTGTCACTCACACAAACAAAGTCATCCTCAAGACAATGTAAGTTGATCTATGCACTGGCGGTCAAGGGCAAAGAACAGGTAATTCTACCTACACTACTTAAGGATGTAAGGATGCATAACACGACAGGACATAGATGTACCTGATGTTTATGATGGAATAATTTATATGGATTCTGTTAAGACAAACTGCTACTGGAAGCTGGAAGAAAAAACAGCCCAGTGTTGTGAGGATGATCAGATAATGAAAATTGGATTATACAACACAAGTGGTTCTTCTTTGACACCTGAAAGTTGCTGAAATGTGACGTTTAGGGGACATAGTATGGCTGTTATTAAGTTGCCTATTATTTTATTATTATTCAGTTTAATTTAATTTAGTAAATCTTTAGTTTGTTTGTTTGTGTTTTTTGATATGATGTGCTTTAAGGTATATTTTTCCTTGCTGTAGTCGTATTTGTTATTCTAATATTCATATTACCGAGCTCATCTTCAGCACTTGAAAGCAGCATCAGACACCACCAAAGCACAACACGTCCTTCCCCGGGATTTTCACGCGTTCCGTTGCTATGGAGCTGAGTTTGTTTCCTTCCTCCGGCTCATACAAAGTGAAAGGTTGTGCTTTAAAATAAAGTAAGGAGCTTGTGAAAAAACTCGGAATAACCGTGACTGTCCTAGCTGTCCAGACGTGCTGGGTATGTGGATTGTGGACAACATAACGTAAGAATTTGCAAAGTTTTCCAGCATGGTAAGAAGCGCGTGCCAAACCGGAAACGCCAGGTTGCTAGCTAACAACATTATGTGGATGTTATGATAACTGCCGGTTTATCAGTCAACAGTTACTGTTCAGTTACTGCTCAATTAGGTAACGGTACGTTACGATTTAAAGTGGTTTTCAGATGAATTCAGGTTTGTTTTTCTTGTTTTATTTCAAACTGTAACATTCAGCAAAGGGTCAGTACGGGTCAAATGGTCAGTAGCAGTGAAAATATAAGTTTATGATATAAAAATCTTTTCTTTTTGGAGTTAATGTAACGTTAAGAAGTAACCTAGCTTACTTAAAATGTGCTGTACTAGTTCTCAGAGACGAAAATGTCACTGAATGTTAGCTGAAGTGAGTGAAATTAAGGCCAGACTTGATTATTTTAGGTTAAGCAATGTGGAAATTAAATATCAGTGGTCAAACAAATTCAAGCTTAAAGTAAGGCAGGTAATATTGCACTGAAGATCTCACTGTAAAGGATGCACAGGCTGTTGTTAGTGGCATAACTAATAGTGCTCTATGATGATTTCACATTACAGAGTGGTTTAACTATACAATACTTCAAAACTTCTACTTCTAAATTCAAACTTAACTTGATAAATTTTCACTTATATAACGCTATGCAATTGCTTCCACCCATGGTCGCATATATGCCTATTTGTCAGGTCGTTATTGGTCCTTTTTCCAACTTTCCACCAGCCTCTCCCTGCCCCTACAATGAGTAGCAGAGAAGCAGAGGGCCGCCTGCAGGTCCTCCAGATCTACCGCCTGCTGCAGTGGGTCCACGAAGGGGATAAGGAACAGATAGAGAAGATGGTGAACCTTGGGGTGGAAAACCTCATAAATCTTGCTGAGCCACAGGATGGCACAGGGGTGCTTCACGTAGCAGTTTCGGCCAACAACCGAGGTGATGGGTCTCTTCCTTGTTCTGTCATATTACATATAGTCTAGTCAAGTGGTCCTTGTATGGTCTGCTGTGGCTATCAACTGGACATCAATTTGATGTTTTTCAGATTCAGTTATATTTAGTAATTGTCAAAACTGAAGCTGTTGGTTCATACACTAACTGTGATAATCCATATAAGGTAATTTAATTAAAGTGTTTGCTACTTCTAAAAACCCCATTTTATATGATTTTTTAAATAATGTGCAGAAAGAAGTGCACAGACTAATAAAACATGTGAATATGAATATATATATATATATATATATATATATATATATATATATATATATATATATATATATAATATATAATGAAAACATGAATTTTCGTACATTCTTAAAATATCTCAATACAAGGTCAATTATTAGTTCCTTCAGTAATGTTGATAAGTGATAAGTGTACAGTCTATTAGGGCAAAAAAGGGATTTAGCTAAATAAGAAGCATTGCAGGCTATTGTTGGACATAATAGACAACCCTGCCAGGTGGTTGTGTCATTACTTTTGAATTTAATCTAAAGAATCTCAGAGATATCAAGCTGTTCGTAGAATGTACTGTAACTTCCTCCCCCTGACAGTTTCTCTATTCTCCCTGACCCCTCACAGACCTGGTCAGCTTCCTTCTCTCTCATGGAGCACAACCCAACATCCAGGACAAGAAGGGCCGCACCCCAATCATGTTAGCTGCTGAGCTGGGCAATGACACTATATTGGCACTGTTGGCACAAAGCCATGCTGACCTGAGGCTCGAAGACGCTGAGGGCAAAGGTGAGCAGTAGGAGGCATTGACATTTGGCATATAACACATGCTGATGGTGGGTTCTGGAGAGAAACAGATATTTGGATATACTTAGATTATACTGCAGATTTAGTACTTTATTTAATTTGGTAGTCTTACTGAGATTGAGATCTTGAAAGAGATACTGGGACACCAAAACTGTCTGCAAAGAAGTTACAGATTCGCACAGGTCAGTCTCATATTTTAACAACTGGGATAAATAGACCGTTACATCGATCATGGGAAAGGCCAGTAGTAAACTCTTCAAAATGGGACTATAATCTTGTTGACAAATACAGAAACAGCAGATTGAAGGTATAAGAATGAACATTTTGAAAAAAAACTCAGGACACAACCTGTTCTTAGTAGTAGAGAAGAGTTTAGGATAGGTAAATGTCCAGTCTAAATATACAGGAGCGATTTGATGGAATAATGCACTGACACATACAAATAACAAGTTTGCATACAGAACCTAAAAGATAAGACCATTCATTTTTAGTTAACAACTAGTCAATGGTTATCAAGTGAGCAAACTGTCTGCTATTGTTTTTGTTTAACATCTGCATGTGTTCCAAATGTAAACAAAAGGGTTGTCCTACCTCTAAATATCAAAGCACAAGATTGGAAACTAGTAAACTGACCATTTTGCAATGATATTTATGATTATGTGTGGAAGTAAAATGCTTATAGAAAGTACAGGTCTGTACTTATAATGTGTATGGTCAGTCGTTTATGTGTTTTTAATAATAAGAGGTATTGGAACAGCTTTTCTTCCACTAATGTATTCTCATTTGAACTTGAAGTGTCGATTTCGCAAATAGAGGTGTTTTCCATCTCATGTTAGAGCAGCAGTTTCGTTCTGAATGCCCGCCCTTGTCTTACAACTCATGAAAATGCATGGTGCATCTGTTTAGATATTGATGAGGAGGCTGTATCCCAGACAACTCCAATCAGACGGCCAAAAGTTCTTCTTCAGGACCTTTTTAAACCAATTGTGATAATTACCCCAATTACAGCGTGTCCGGGGAATCAATTACTGCAAAGAGAGTGAGTGAATGGGAGAGGGAGAGAGAAAGAGGGGAGGGAGGGAGACGACTTGAGTTGGGCAGAAAAATATTCGTGTGTGTGCTTGTGGGCATGAATACATGCTTTTGTGCAATGTACTGTATGCTGTATGTGTAGTATGTACACGATTGTGTGTATGTGTGTGTCAGGGCGTGTGGGTACATCTAATTACAGATCAACCCCTAATGGTGATCCTCTCCTGTAAAACACGCTGAGTAACCTGATATCCTCCAGCTCTCTCAAAGGACTAGTTTGGCCTAGTCTCAACACTCACAGCCAAGCCTTTTCTCCAGTAAGCTGGGTGTCAGTAGTCACACACTTGCTTGTGTTATCGCTGGATATCAGAGGAGTGGGTTTGCGACACCAGTTTGATTTACATATCAGGATTACTCAGGCTGGGGAAACTGAAAAATCAACATCTGTCTGAGTTTGAGCAGGACATTCGTGGAAAAATAGAGCATTTCTCACAGCAAAACTGGATGAATAAAGAAATGTACCCACACGTGAACCGTGGCTGCCTGCCCTCCATGGCCAGTTGCAGATTCCTGGGTATGATCACACACAGGCTTAATGACAAAATTTGCACCATAGTGTGTTTACTTCAGCCCTAGAGCCCAACTGTTACTCCTATAAGCTAAGAAGCTGTTTCTCCATCGTACAGTCAACATAAATACTGATAAATTCCCTGCCCCTTCTTGTCATTATAATAATATTTTCATGGCATTTTTGCCCATATTAATCACTAGATGACTGCAACAGACAGGAAATAAGGCTGTAGCATTCACAGTATATGGTGAGTGTCTGAACCGGCTCCCAGGACGCCTCTGCCCAAAACTGTATTTGATAATATTGATACAGACATCTCATTTGATTTAGAGTCACTTTGTCTATCTGGTTTCGCCATCCTTTGCTAACTTTTGGTAAACTTTTTTTAAATCTCATTTTAGGTGTGCTATTCTACTGTATGTACCCTACCAAGCGCCACACCCGCTGCTTGCAGTTGGCGCTGAGGTGCCAGGCAGATGTCAACAACATGTCAGCACAGGGGACTCATGTCTTCCAGCTGATGTGTGAAAAAGCTTCAGAGTGCACCCCCATGTGTCTCATCATGCTGGATAGTGGGACAGACCCCAATGCAACAAACCAGGTTAAAAATTAGATGGTGGGAATGACACTGTGGAACTATGGGAACTGTATTCTGAAGGCATGAAGTATGAAGGAACTGATTGCTGATCCTTGAGGACACAACATAGTGTGATGCTGTCCTCTTCTCCGCTCTCCTCTCTTTAGAAAACTGGCATCACAGCGTTGATGGAGGCAGCCAAGGCAGGCTCTGTGCAGCTTGTGAGAGCCATTCTCAAGGCAGGGGGACACCCCAACTCCCTGGACTGGAAGCGCTTCACAGCAGTGCACTACGCCGCCATGGGGGGCTTTTTTGAGGTGCCTTAGCTACTTAGACACCGAACCTCACTTTTATAGTACTGATTAATAACGTGTGAATATGAAGATGTTTTCATAAAAAAATGTTCCTGTAAATTCCACGTCACTTTCAAGTACAATATACAATACTTATTACTTATTATTCTCATTAAGTTTTATCTCTATGTTTCAAATTTTCTAAATTTCCAGTTCAGTGACTATCAGTGTAGAGAGTATTTTAGATTACAGACTTTGATCTGTTTTCCTCTGCTGTTTTGTGCCTTCCAGGTGATTCAGGTGCTGTCTGCATACTCAGCAGACATGGGCGTGATTAACCTTGAAGACTGTACACCCCTACACTACGCCGCTGCCACGGGCAATGCTAACTGCTGCAAGTTCCTGGCACAGAGAGGTGTTGTGAGAGAGTCCGATAATCATGAGCATCCTGATGTTAATGCAGTGAATTTCAGCTTTTTGGGTTTTCAAAGATAAGGCAAACATAACTCTGTGATCACTACTCCTAATGACTGCCATCAACAGGATCAACACAGGCCCTCTAATGGTCTCTTCATGTATTTGTATGTTGTAAGCTTATATCTCTGTTGAGCCAGGAAATTAAATGAAATGGCAAATTTTAGCAGCTGCAAACACAGTCCCAAATTAAATTAGGTAATTCAACCATGTGTTTATATTTTTCATAAAACTGTGCTCTGTGTGCAGGTTGTAACCCCAAACTAAAGAACCAAGAGGGTTCGCTTCCACGTCAGATTGCCAAAGACGCTGGTCACAAAGCAGCAGCCAAGGAGCTGAGGAAAGCTGAGAAGCAACAGGGAAAAGGCAACAAATCCAGTGGAGTCGGCCTCATGTCAGATTTCTGGGCCCTGACCCTCCACGACTGGTCTAACGAGTATGAGACTGAACTACGGCAAGAGATTGGGGACAAATCTGACACCGTTACCTCAGAGATGTTTATTTCGGTGTTAGAGGAACTAAAAGCTCCAGTAGAACCAGAACAGCTGCAAACAGTCATTTTAGCACACGACAAGGGAAAAGATGGATGTGTCAACATTAGTGATTTCATCAAAGGTGTAAAGTACATCAAGAAACCTTTCCTCCTCTCATCTTATATGCCGAAAAAGAAAAAGGAGAAGGGAGGAAAAGGAGGTAAGAAGAAGAAGGGTAAATTTGAACTCCCAATGCCCATTTGCACCCTCCCACCGGAGCTCATGCCCCGGCGATCAGACGGAGGCCCACCTAACTTCATGATCGAGACGTACTACAACTGCTCAGACATCTCTCGATTCGACCATGACCACCCACCAGAACATCCCATAATGAATGACTCGGGATGGTACATGGAGAAGCCAGAGAAGATCTACGTCAACATCAACTACTGTGTGAAAAGTGGAGATCTGGAGTCATTGGACCTCGCATTCAATCAGGGGGTTCCTGTTGATGTTCAGGATGAGTTATATAAAACCCCGCTGATGGTGGCCTGCTCCAGTGGCAACTACAAGGTGGCTCAGTACCTCCTCAGCCAGGGGTGAGGAAACTTGTGTTCTTTTCTTCCTGGTTTTAGAAACAGAGATGTCACACTTACAGACATGTTTTTTAGTTGCATTTAAAAAATAAGCGTAATAACATATTTAGTGCAAGTTAGCAAAATAGAGCAGTTTATTAGAAATATCACAAATAACAATGTATATACAGACAAACAAACAAAATTTTGGTTAAAAACTCTATTGCAATCTCAAAAGCAGATAGTGTTGTTGGATTATTACTAAAGCAAAGTAAGCAGTTTCCTAAATGTCTTTCTTTGATTTATTTCCAAACTTAATTTCTTTAATTTCATCACTCAGTTAGTTTTCAGAAGTTATTTATAATATGTAAAGTGCGATTGATCAGCAGTGAACATTTCAGCATCTTCTTTATATACAAAAAGTTAGGTTTTTACTGCATGATACAACCAGGGGCCATTTTGAAAACTCTCCTCGCTGGTGTGTTCAGGGACACCTGGGTATTTAATAATTGAGATTTGGTGACTAAAGTCATTCCATGTATGAGGTAAATAATATTTTAAAAAATCAGACCATGATGTGATCTGCTCCTGACAGGGCTGATGTAAATGCGTGCGACCAGTTTCTCTGGACGCCGCTGCACCATGCGGCTCATGCTGGACAAGTGGAACTTATTGATCTTCTGGTGAATGCCGGGGCCGATGTAGATGCTCAAGCCCTCAGTGGGGGCACACCCCTCATGAGGGCCATTGAGAGCTCTCGACCCTCCTGTGTGGACTTCCTCATCAAGGCCGGTGCCAATGTTAATGCGGAGAACAAGAAAGGTTTGAGTGTGCATCTGAAATGTATTAGTTAATATGTTTAATGTGTACAGTAGTAAAAGATTAATATATATAAACATCTGGAAATATAACTGAGTTAATTTTCATTAGATTTAGGGGGAGTAACATGGGAAAAAGGAGCCTTTAGATTCAGTTTTAAGTGTAAATTCACGATAAGTTTGTCAGTTTTCAGACATTCTTTATATTTGTTGACTGAACTGTCTTTTGAACCAAATTTACCAACAAAATATACTGCAGTTATTTTAGCAAGCTGTCCCACTGTTATATTTAACTCTGACTTGTGCTGTTATTATTTGACTTGACTTATTATTACATATTTTATTTCTCTTCAGAACAAAACTGCCTTGACATCGCTAGAGCATTTGCAGACTCCAGGATAATTGACTTGGTCAAAGACAAAATGGATTCACAGCCTAAACCGAAGGAGGCAGGAAAGGGGAAGGGAGGCAAAGCTCAGAAAACTAAATCTGCTAAAGAGAAGGTACAAAAGTAACTATTACAATCTTTTAACAAGCCAGCTACAAACAAAATTAAAATCGTTTGGCTTCAAATTTTTCTTGTTTTCTTTGTTTGTGTACCGTAAGTGTGCAAAACAAAAATTGCATACTGTTCCATGCAACCGAATCTGACACATTCAGGGGAAAAAAATCATGTCTGCAACTGTGGGAATATACATAACTTTCCTTTTCTCTGAAGTCATGAATGTGAAAAGGTAACTTCCTGCAGAGACAACAGACTTTTTTTGTCCGCTAGCACTGGCCCTGTATTCCATAAGCTTACAACAGAAGCGGACCTCTGAATGACATTAAACTAAAACTTAACCAACATTAGACTGAAGGCACTCTCTCACCTTGGTTTTCAACTGTGCACCGTAGCCTCTTTTTTCAGCATGAGAAACTCAAGCCTGTAAAGAGATCTGGTGACTGTAAGGCACCGACTTGTAAAGCAAATTAGACCAGATGTGTTATGTTACAGCTAGAGCACACTAGAGTTGAATTTGCATTTCCTATAACCCGGCCACCATTAGACAAAATGTATTGATTTTGCATTAGGTCTCTGAAAGTAGCAGGTGGTGCTGTTGCACAAATTCATCAGGAATATTCATAGCTCAGTGTAGCTGTGAGCAGCGGTTCTAGGGGGCAAGAAAGAGGCCCTCAAGCAGAATAAATTGCACACAGGTGTAATATGGAGCTGTTTACCCTCTAAGCATTTATGATCATAACAGAAGAAAACACAGGCCCCTGTGCTTTCCTGTTTTCTACTAATGACAAATAATAATGAAAATAATTCTCAACAGAACAGCAGGAATTCACTTACTAATATAAGAAAGTGACTGGCCTATTAAACTTCCATCCACTGTGACTCATGAGCAAGTCAGTCACTGTAAATAATACATGCACCCTCGAGTCAAAGTATGCTTTTCATTTGTTATACGTTATACTCGTGGCTTTGAACCTGTGATCCTGAGATAATGTACTCCCTACTGATCACACTAAAGGACAGATGCAGGTATTAAATGTTCTTTGTTAGTAACAGACAAACAAACAATCAAAACACACACAATAGATCTTCTGTAACATCTCTCTGAAAGTCAAACTTGGTGATTATATGAAATAACCTATAAAGACCACATTGACACTCTTTGAACATATCGTAACCCAAATAATTTAAACTAACAAAAAGAAGTGTATTGAGACATGGAAGGATTTAAGTTTATATGTTGAATTGTGAGGAGACTGTGAAGATGGAGAGGATAGAGTGATTGTTGTATTTGATCTTCATTTCTTTGAATGACCTGTATCATACTGGATTAAGAAATCAGTCAGTCAGTTAAATGTCCAGCCAATGTCCTGCCATAGAAACAGAAAGACACCAACAGTCTAAAGACCTGTAACATACAGTGTAGATCGTAGAGCTACTAAGAGAACTGTACTTGAAACTGATTGATCTTGAAGCAGGGCGTGACACAGGGAGACAGTGGAAATGATGCAAAGCACTTGAAACCAGGCCTAGATAATGTCGTTCATGATCTTCAGTTCCAGTCCAACCAGGCAAGAGAGTCACAGCAACAGCAAGTTAAAAATGCAGATGCAAACATCTGGTTTTACATCTACAGGCAAGGAACGTTATAATTACTACCATAACTGTAGTCCTTTGTAGCTTCCATTTGTGTTTGTGTGTTTGTGTGTTTGTGTGTTTGTGTGTTTGTGTGTGTGTGTGTGTGTGTGTGTGTGTGTGTGTGTGTGTGTGTGTGTGTGTGTGTGTGTGTGTGTGTGTTTTAGTGCTATATATTTGGCATTTCTAATATGCAAGATGAGTTTGGTCATTACTGTTCACATAGTTGTGTATTTGAGAAAGGGGAGGAGGGCGTCTGAACCAGATTTTATTTATGAGGCAAAACAGATCAGTTGTTTTATCTGTTATTCTTATTTGTAGGATAGATTGCTCTTTCTACAGACTAATGGCACTTACATCCACTTGTCTGATAGTCAAGTGTCTGAAAAAGCTTACACTTTTTGCCAGTTGATCCATGTTTATCTTTATCACTACCCACCAAGATATTATGATTTGAATTAATTAAATGTTGATTTAAATGCTTTTCATAGTTTTAAATAATTAACATTATTGTAAAAAGGTTTTATGTCCTTTGTGTAACAGGTGTAATTTCTGCTCAGACCTCCCACCACCCTCTCTATCTGCAACCTCAATATGATTTATTGGAAAATCAAATAGGTTACAATTTTAATCTTGAAAGTGACAAATTTTACATTGACATTTTGCTACCTAAATGCATGTGTTATTCTTTATGTCTCTGGCTGTCTTGTTTCAGCTAAACCCTTCCAGCCCTGTTGAGTAACTCTCTCTCTCTCTCTCTCTCTCTCTCTCTCTCTCTCTCTCTCTCTCTCTCTCTCTCTCTCTCTCTCTCTCTCTCTCTCTCTGACTGACCTGAAAGTGACGTTTGCTTTTGTAGCAACTGCACAAAGTACTTGGTTAAAATGAGTCAAATCTGAAAAACAAAGTGTCTCCTACAGGGCGTTGCTGCAGAAGGTGCAGTGCACACAGAGACGTCGACTTCAACAGCAGGGAAGACTCCTCAGAAGGATTCAAACAGCATCATCCTGCAAAACACCAGGATCACTACAAGGAAAACCAACTCTACGGATATCATCTTTGTGCCAAAGACGGTAGGTCGCACCACAACTTATTGCTCCAAAAGATCAGCTCTGTTGTTAAAGTAACTTTTACCAAGATAAACTTGTTTCCAATCGAGAAACATTTGAAGAGGAGGCTCTGACGGGATAAATTCATGTACATTTTACTCTTAATTTTAGCAGTTTACCTCATCACCAAATGCGTACTGTATAACAAAAGCATTATTTGTAGCACACTCAGTTCAGTACTGTAATGAACTTACTGACTAACTGCACACTGTCTCTGTCTATATCTTTTTGTGACTTGTCTGTTTGCCTCAGCTTTGGGGAAAGCCGCCCACCACCAGCCAGCTGATGTCAAAGATAGAGAGACGGAAGGAGCCCTTATCCCTTGAGGTGGACTTTGACGACTTCATGATGCCTTTCAGCCAGAACATCCAGAGGACGACGCTGGAGCTTGCAAAGACCACAGACTAGACTGGAAGTAGGTTAGACAGAGAGAGACACTCCACGGCCACCTGCAACAATTATGGATGTTCGATTTATTTTGGATTAATCTATTTCCATAACAGCTTCCTTTAATCGACACAGTTGGACAACATGTTACTAAATCTCTTACTTTTTAATCCTGTCATTTAGTATCAGAATTTGAAACACCATTACATACAGTACATGTATAGTTTCCATCATGCTAATCTGAATTAGGTAGAATCTGCTTTTTATTAACAATCAAATAGCAAAACAATAATATGAATTTAAATAATCAATTAAAAAATAGATTTCTTAGGTACACACTGTTAAGTCCTGTATATCCACAGTGCTCAGCAGGGACTGTTTGTGTCTCTTGGCAACTGTCAAACAGCAAAAACCCAACAGATATATATATTTGTCAATACACTGGAACATACTATTTACTAAATATAAAGATTTTGTACATGAATACAGAATTGGTTGTTACTGTACTTTGTTTTCAGCCTGGTTCAAATCCAGAACCATTTATCTGCCTAAGATTACACAGCCATGAAAGTTAAATACCCTGATAGGGCAACTGCAGTAAGACATTAATCACATTACACTCGCTCAGTGTAACTTAGTCAAATGATCCAAGCAGCTAATAGGCCCAGTTAGATGGATATCGAATTAAGAATGCAAAGAAGAAGAGTTTTAGTGTTACAAGCTGTGACTGAATTGAAACTGCCAGTAGAGCACAGGGGTAAAACAGTAGTGTACACACTGCAGTTAGGAAGTTGGTTAAAATCCTCCCCTGACTCTGCAGTGTCTGGAGCTGCAGTGAGAGACATGAGGAGTCTGGTAGAAGTGGCAGGAGGAAGCTGCTTAGGAGAGGAGCAGACAGGAGTCTGGTGGCACATTTAATGATGCCTGCTCTCTCCTTGTTTGTTTGTTTGTTTCCTTTATATATTTCTTTCTTTCTTTTTCTTCCTTGTGTCCTGGAACATTCTTGTGAAAGATGCGTTTGACCTGTACCGAATCCAATTATTCACTCTTCCTGTACATGCAGCCACAGACTCTGTAAGACACTGTGCCTCATTAATGCTGTGATATTTGATTCCACTACCAGTCCTCCATGTTGCTGCTATTAACTGCATGCCTATATCCAAATGCAATTCCACATTGATGCCAGCGAATGGCGCTGTTTGGCAAAATTTAGCAATGCAGGGGTTTGGTTGTTTATGAGGCTATGAGGACAGAAAACTTGCACTTGTGTTTCTAGCACAGAAGACATCAAAATGGCAGCCATGTGTATTTACTGTTCTCATATCAGCCACTCAGACTGCTTTGGCGTTTCACTTATTAATGTAAAGAGGATATCATCATAAGAAGGTCAAGAATTTACTTTCTCCCTCCCTGTTTTATGTTTGTTTTGATGATATGACTTCATTAAGGTCTTCAGGGCGGCTGGCTCTGAAGCCCCCGGTGGCTGGGTCATATTTTAGTTGTTGATGTGCGTATCAGGAATCATCTGAGAAGACACACATCCTTTTCCGCGTTTAATGTCACATCGATGCACTCTCCCATCATCACCACCACCATCACCAGATAAAATTAGATTGCAGTGTCCTCAAGGTCCATGGGGACTCAGTTATATAATCAAATATACGGGCGGGGGGGGGGGGGGGGGGGGGGTAGCGGCTTTGAGGTTTGTAATACAGGGCCTGGAGTGTTTAAATATACATAGTCACAGTACCATTGATGACATGGATGTGAGGAAAGAAAGAGGCAGTGGATGAGAGCGATGACAGTGAGGCAGAGACGAAGAGAGGAATGAAAGCAGAGAGAGGCATGCACATATGTAATGATATACAAACAGAGTGAAAAAGATCCCTGAAAGAGCCAGGGACTAGCAGCGAGGAAAGGGAAGGCAAAAGGACATGAGGATAGGAGAGGAGAAGAGGTGGAAGTTGGGGAGGGGGGTGTAGAGGATGGGGTGGGAGCACGACGGAGGAATGAGAGGGGAAGTGGAGGAGTGGGCGGGAGGAGAAGATGAGGGCTTTTCTAGCACAATCAGTGGCACACAGGTTATAGGGAGTAAACAAGGCTGCTGGCTCTGATTGCTGGCCATGACGCAGTGTGTCTGTCAGGGCGTGGGCTCGGGCTTATATGGTCATGCAGTATGTGTGCTGTGTGTGTGCGTGTGTGTGGTTGCGTGTATTTCTGTTGCACGGGCATGTGTCTGTGTAAAAGTGCATATAGAGATAAATGTGGCTGTTCAATAACATAGACAGATATTAGTTTTCCTATGTGAACACAGTGTGTTTATGTGTGTAAATTCATGTGTGTGTTTGCGTCACTCTTCATGTACGTGTACGTTTGTGTGATTGTATGTACCTGTGATTTTGTGCTTTACTATGTATGGAAGTTGATGTTCTTGTTATATTTGTCTGCGTGAGTGGGAGTGTGTGTGTGTTGTGCTAAACTGTGAGTGTACATACATGCTAATAGCTTATGTCCAAGGATATTTTTTATAGTGTAAGAGCCTTTTTTCTCCTCTCCTCTCCTTCTCTCCTCCTCCCCCCTCTGCTGAGTATCAGTCTGAGCTCAAATCAGTGTGTGTTGCTGCCAGCAGCACTGCAGTCTCCCAGCTCTGGTCCTGCATCGCTTACTCAGCACTCAGGACTCCAACCCTTCACTTCCCAAAACAACCCACTGGGACACACACACACACACACACACACACACACACACACACACACACACACACACACACACACACACACACACACACACACACACACAGACTATATTACCGCTGTTTACCACATTATTGTACTGTATTATTACTATCTATTATAGCATTACTTACATTAAGTATGCATGCACAAAGTAACAGATGTGCTCAGACATGCATATAATCCAATAATTGCATACTTTATGCAAGCAAGCATATACAGACAAACACGCTGGACATCACACACACACACATGCACACACATATGCTGTGATACACACAGATGCACTGTCAGTGCTGTCTGTTTCTGCCTGCAGCCTCCTGGAGCAAACGTAAACAACATGAATACATACAGACTGGGGCTGCATGGAATGATTATTTTCATTAATGATTAATCTGCTGATCAATCTTTTCAAACAATTGGCCTGTCTATAAAATATGAACATCAGCTCATCCACCACAGATATATAGTTTGCTATCATTTATGACAAAGAAAAGCAGCAAATCTTTGTGTTTAAGAAGCTGCAACCAGTATTTTTTTTTTTTCATTTTTGCTTGAAAATGACACTAAGGAGTAGGATTAATCTATTATAAAAATACTTCCCAATTAATTTTCTAGTGATTGATTTATCAACTAATAGATTAAACTCTAATGTCGATAGACATAACACATACATACTGTGTATATATGTATATATGAACATAGTGTAAATTCCTAGATTACAGTATGTTTCCTAAGTAACCTCATTCTAAATACTGCAGTTGGTACATTGTAATTTAGTAATTGGTCAGCCTTTGCATTTTTAATTAGATTCATTTAATTAATGATATAAAATACAGCACATGTACATATGTTAAAAAGTTAGATGATAAAATATATTCACAAATTCAGGTTCAAAGAAAATCTATTGTCTGTAATTTCATGGCAGGATGGATTCAGAGCTCAGTCGAGTGTCTCTGTTTCCCAAAGAATAGATAACTGTAAACACAGTAGCGGTGGTATGGAAATGCTGTGTCTAGTGAAACAATGGCGACTTTGTACGGATCCTGGTTTACATCCATTATTGATGAGGGAGTCGTGTTTCACACCACTGACTGAACTGTGTGTGACACAACAGGACCACATGTGTGTGTAGTGTTTGGTGGGTGTGTGTGTGTGGTGTGTAAGCATTTTTTATTTGTGAATGTTTGGTACCTGTGCAGGTTAACTGAGTGGGCAACTGTATTTCTGTGTGTGTGTGTGTGTGTGTGTGTGTGTCTGTGTGTGTGTGTGTGCATGTGTGTTGCAGTGATTCATCATTCATTAGCGCAGCCTTGGCAGTGCCATAGATCTCTTTAGCTTTCCAAGCTATAGATTCCAATTTGCTGCAGGCCTGGGACTTTTATTATGAGGATATTGATTTGAATTTCATAGTGAGACCAATAATGCTGGGTGGTGAACAGAGTATTGGGTCTTGGCTCAGATAAACAGACCGATTCCTGGGAAAGAGACCCAAAACAGATACAATAAAATATCCCACTAGACAGATTACAGCTGCAGCATTTTACAGACTATACTTCCTTCGTAAAAAGGTCATTTCAAAAGGCGTTAATTGTGAAAGATCAGTAAATACATCACAGTTTATCTCATTCTTCTATAACAATGGGAATCACAGGATCACCATATTTAATAATGTCATCGTGAAAATACTTAGTAGATAGAGAACCCTTTCATGTTGTAATTTATTATGCATTTCTTGTAAGATATACATTATCTTTACTGAGATTTTCTTAACCTGCCTACCTCTAATTGTAGAAACAGAAGTTTCCTCTGCCCTTAAACAGCTCATTAGTGTTGCTGGCAGTGATCATGAAAACCAGAGGGGTGCCATTAGCCTGAAACCACAGTAGTTTCTGCCTCATTTTACTTGGCTTTTAGTGATACATTAAAATGGAAAGAAAAATAACTAGTATGGAAGCTCAGCTAACGTGAACAGGGTTATAAGGAAGGAAAGCAAAAGTGTAACTTCAAAGATATCACATTTTTAAAAGTAGAAACAAAACAAGAAACAATTGTAACTCATCTCTGACATGGACCATCAAAACAAAACTTGGCTCTATTCTTCTCCCATAGGAGGTGTTTCCCTGGTTGTATTTACTTTCTGTGCTATTTAAAGCTCCTCTAATCAATATATTAAAACTATCATATAAGGGAAAAAGCTCTAATCAATATATTCATACTTTATTATATAGAGGAAAAAGCTGTAATCAATATATTTATACTTAATTATAAATAAATTATAGGCTGCACGGTGGTGCAGTGGTTAGCGCTGTCGCCTCACAGCAAGAAGGTTCTGGGTTCGAGTCCCGACTCGGGATCTTTCTGTGTGGAGTTTGCATGTTCTCCCCGTGCAAGTGTGGGTTCTCTCCGGGTACTCCACAGTCCAAATACATGCAAAATGGGGACTAGGCTAATTGGATACTCTAGATTGACCATAGGTGTGGCTGTGAGTGTGAATGGTTGTCTGTCTCTATGTGTTTGCCCTGCGATGGACTGGCGACCTGTCCAGGGCGTACCCCGCCTCTCGCCCGAAAAGATGCTGGGATAGGCTCCAGCCCCCCCGCAACCCTACTAGAGGATAAGCGGTAGAAAATGAATGAATGAATGAATGAATTATACCAAGGAGCCAGATATTTTGCCTCAGGACTCAGTGGAGCCCAAAAACAGATAAAAGAGAGTGAATATTAGATGACATTCATCAGGTGGACAGAAAGATGACCCAAAACTAATGGTAATAATAAAAAACACAACTGATGCAGGTTTTATTAATTCTTATTATTGTCTATCCGTTACTACAAATACATTTCCTATTAAGGGCAATAAAGGCATAACCTGAACAGAAGTACAGTAGCACATTATATTTGGTTTGATTGGTTTTACAATATTATGGGCACTTTAATCTATTAAATTTTATATTACATTATTGACTGCGTGTGTTCAGATACTCCCAAAGTTTAAAAGCTGTTGTTATGTCTTTGCATTTGGCTCCATTCTACACTGCAGTATCATCTGCACCCTCCCCAAACTGTCTCCTTCAGTTCTACAGAAAAAAAGGGAAAGAAGAGATGGGCTCAGCCTCTCTCTCTCTCTCTCTCTCTCACACACCCATTTATGAATACACACTCCCTGTTGATTGAGGCCTCCTCAGTGGCCAATAGCTCAGCAGCGGTTGGATTCCTGTGCAAGAGGGGCATTTTAATCAAACTTCAACCAGGAAACACAGTCATAAAATATGAATGTTATATAAGGAATTGTCTGCATGGCTTTTTGATAAGCCTATAAATAATACGTATGAATGTTATGTAAAAGGCTAGGGTGACAAGAGGAGAGAACAACTTTTAGAAATCCTCCCGACACTCATGCATCAGCACATGACTTACACCTTTCAGTATAATTCCCACAATTTATTTAAATCTCTGTAGAGTTTTACTGTCACATCAGCATTCATTTTATTCTAATAACAAGTAAAAACTTCTAATTATGAATGTATTATTTTAGAGAAAATCACTCTGTCCTTTTCTGTCTGTGATATCTTGTAAAATATCATTGGGCCTAATGAGGAGTCTGAAGAGTTTTTGTCACTTGTGATTATGTTTCTCATTAGCATTATTTCCCTCAAAGCTCTGCACATAACATTCATCATTCCCACTGTTTTCTCTCGCTGCATGGTAATGATGCTGCATCCGGAAGACTGAAATATACTAAGAGAAAACAATTAACCCAACAACACCAAACAGCCTGAATATTCATGTGTTCCTGATCTTATCGTGTAAAGATAAAGAAATATGCTACAGGGCAGAAGAGAGTCACAGTGGGTGAGAGTTTGTTCCCTGGCAGCCTGTGAGGGATAAAGAGGAGTTAAAGTGAGCAACAGAGGAGAAGGAGACGAGTGAGGTGACTAAAAACGAGGCTCTGCATGGGGGTTATTGTAGGTCAAGAGCGAGGAACGCTTTGTTTTTCCAAGTCAGACACAATAGAGGTTGAAATGAGATTTAGCTGGATTCAGAAGTGTGGTTGTGCACATAGATGTGTGTAACAGTGGGATAAAGTAAGACAGGAGAAGTGGCAAAGAGGTGTCTTCTGAAAAATTGGCCTCTTATCATTGATTTCTTTGAAATGTAGGAGGTGTGAAAAGGAGGAGGTGGCAGTGTTTGGGGTGGGGTCGTGAGGAGGAAGATGAATGCAGGCGGCAATAAAAAAAAATAAAAAAAAGAGAGAAAAAAAAGGGTGTTTTCCCAAAGCTGGGCAGCCACTGCAGAGCCTGTAGCAGAGGAGTTTTTTTTTTTTTTTTTTTTTTGGTTAGAGTTTTGTTATGCTGCTGCCGCTGCTGCACCACTGAATCGATGAGGAGAGGAGGGAAAGGGAGAAAGGGGAGGAGGAGGGTCAGCCTGATCGGGGATGTTTCACTGCAGTGGAGGATTTTTGTCCTCCCCCACTTACTTCACATTGAGACCCCATCTCTCTCTCTCTCTCTCTCTCTCTCTCTCCCTCTCTCTCTCTCTCCTGCTGTCGTTCTTACTGGAGTCTCATCTGTCTGTTTATGCTTGACTCTCTGTCTCTTTGTGTCCTTATCCTCATTTTCCTCCAGGCGGGACTGATACCTGGCGCCCTCCTGTCCAAAACTAATCTGGCAACCTCTGGGTGAAGTTGTCTCACAGTCTTGGTCTGTGTAGGTATCACACAGCTAGCCAAGACCTACACTTTTCCTTATTAGCTGCATCAGCATCTGCCAAATAGTAACTTAGCACAATGGCACAAAACTTCTTCTTCTAGAGTTTGTCTGTGAGACAGTTTAACACACAGCTGGTGTGTGTGTAATGGGTGGCAGTCTTTCAGTAGGAAAGCACTGATCCAGTCTGTTGGATTGGACTCACAAATGCTGACCTAAGCATATTGGGTATCAGTCAGACGTGACGTGAAATTATATCCAGTTAGCATCAGTTGTGACCATTTCCGACAGAAAGTTTTTTTTAGGCATGAACATGATTCTTCCCTAATTTTAAGTACATGTTTATTATTGTAACCATGACAGCTGTGGTCCCCTAACCTTAAAGAAGAAGGCATTTAAACCCAACCCACAATCTCTCCCTCAAACCAAACCAAACCTTAACCATAGTGTTGTCACATCATAAAGCATTTTTATTTTTGGACAGTGATTTGTAATGGAAAGCAAAGACATGAAAATGCTTAGCCTATATGTATTGTTTTCGAGGGCATGGACAAACACATATTTCGTTGTTTAATTTGGAGGACATGTTGTAACGTTAATACCACACCATTTCCTGACTGTGCTTCACAATAAATGTGTTTTAATGTGAAAGCAGTGATTGGTACTGTGAAACCAGAAGGTTTGAAAGTGACATTCAAACCTTTACTCAGCATGATTCACTTAAAGAAGCTATTCATATGTATTGCTATTGCTACATAGCCAACATTAACAGCTGTTTACTTACCAGTCTTATCCTGTTGATGTCAACGTTGGCTATGTGGCAATAGCAAAACTTACTAATAGCTTCTTTAACTAAGATACTGTTTTTGTTCAAGTAGATTTGGAAAGAAGTTTGAAGTTTACAAGTTTGTTTTAAAACATTACATGGATGAAATACATTTTATTACATGATTAGCAACTCGGCAAAGGAGTTAAGGTGTTTTATGATGCTGTAATTACATCTAATTAACTGTTTCCAGTGTTTGTGCTAAGCTATGCTAAGCTAACTGGCTGCTGGCTATCGCTTCATATTTACTGGACAGATATGAGTGTGGTATCAATATAAGTAGTATCAGATTGATACTCAATATCGGCTGATACCCTGTGTTTGCGATCAGTTATATTATATTATTATAGTGGGTACGTTGTTACTTTCACAGCTGTATAATCCCAGCCAATGATTTGCAGCAGGTCACACCTACTGCCCATATGAGACACTAACATGTTGTTTTTCTCACTATAATCCTTGTGTTCTCAATAGATTTCATGTTTTATTAGTGTTTGAGAGAGTGTGTGTGTGTGTGTGTGTGTGTGTGTGTGTGTGTGTGTGTGTGTGTGTGTGTGTGGTTTTTGGTTGTGTGTGTACAGCTTGAATAATGTTTAGTGTATAGCTTATGCAAATTCTCTTATTAATTCATTTGGTTAACAGAAGGCTGCGGTTTGTGTCCAGTGCTTGATATGTGTAGTGTGTGTGTGTATGTGTGTTTCTGTTACAGAGTGCGTGGTCTACAGGGAGAGGGAGAGAGACATAGACTGTAAATAAGGACAAGGGAGAGAGGGAGAGAGTGAGAGGGAAACTGATAGAAGGGAGCAGGAAACCACACCAAACATGGGCACAGGTGACGCACAGAGGATACCCAGTTTCCATAGCAACAGGCAGGTGCAAGACACTGGGAGCTAATCTAGCTTTCGATCTGCTGAGGTGAAACATTTGCATGCACACCGCAGTGTGAGTAGCCCAATTCACACACACACGATATGTACACTAACACAAAGACAGAGCTTTGTGATTCTCAGAGGAAAATAAACAACACACACACACACACACACACACACACACATACACAAACACATGTGAAGAGCCATGCTGAGATAAATGGTGAAAAGGATGCAGAAAACTTTGCACAAACCAAAACTAGAGCAGAGCATGTGGCATGACAAGCACACATGCAGTATGTTAACATGCTACCAGTAATTGAGAAGACGTGACTGGCCAACCAGGACCCTGACCTTGATGACCCTGCACACACATAATGGGAAACGCCTGACGCATTGAAGCTACAGAGGGAAAGGAGGAGGATGAAAGAGGGTTGACAAGAAGGGGAGAGGAGGAGAAGGATGAGGCAGGAGAGTGAGATTAAAGGGGAAGGGGAGCTAGGGGAAAGGAGTGTTGATCTGTACCCTCGGGGTGTGACATGATGGAGAGGAAGGAGGAGAACAAGGAGGGGGGTTATTGCATGTTGAGGAGTGAGTGAAAGAAAAAAAGCAGTTAAGAGGGAGGTGATGAGAGGGGGAGGAAAAGTTAAGGGAAGTGAAGGCAGCCATATATAATATTGGGTCTTAAGATATTGTCCGGTTCTTTTGAAAAAAGGACAAAACAAAGAGCTTTTCAGGTTTCTGAAGCACTGGCTATTTGGCTGAAATAGTAAAACATTTAACTTACCAGTCTCCATTGCATCAACGTGTAATGATACTCCTTTCTCATTTTGGTTTAAAACCGCTATGTGCAGAATTTATGTGATTGTCATTCAAATTATTAGTGGCGTAATGTTTTGAGTGTAGAATAAGACTGAGGCCCTGGGTATGCTTTAAAAGAACATGTTTGTACAACATGTTGCTTGCCACTTTCATAGTTTTGTAGTTATTTCTGACCCCCATACTGACCCCTTAAAAGTTTACAGCCTTGCTAGTAGCTCTGTGAGGCTCCATTTAGGACTAAATGCTAACAATAGCATGGTAACATGCTAATGTTTAGCTAAGTTTAACTATGTTCACTTTCCTAGTTAAAGTAATTAGTGCTACACAAAGTAGAGCTGAGTCTGATGGGAGTGTCATTAGTTAAGCTAAGTGATATCTGTTCATACTAAGGAGGGCATGAATTGCTGAACAAAAATTCATGGCCATCCATCAAATAGATGCTGAGATATCACTAAAAGCCATAAAGCTTTGAGTTGAAGCTAAAGGGATCACAAAAGACGTTAGGATTCATCCTTTGGGGATTATAAAATTAGTTGAAAATAAAAATGAAACAATCCTGATGAAAATTTATGCATTATGCTTTGGGCCCATTTATTTTCAGGGTCCCCAAGTCTGTCTGTGTGGATTAGTCTGCCAGACTGTCTTTTTATGATACAACCACTGGGGGGTGATGAAGTCAGGAATTGTTTTGAAAGTCTACACATGGGTGCTTTAATGGACTTGTTTACATAATTTGCACTAGATTGAGTGAAATAGCTTTTAAAACTTCAGTGTTCCTTGACCTGTTGTCATCCTTTTTGATGTAGATTCTAATGTCCCTTTGTTAAGATATGAACATTCAAGTGCTTTATAAATTATAGTCACAGTGACTAGGCAATTGAAAGGGGGTTAAGGATTGAAGATAGGGAAGTTAGAAGGGAATAAGAAAAGGATTTATTACTAGAAAATATTAATCCATGTACTTTAACCATCTGAAATAGTCTCTGGTTCCCATATAAACACAGTCTTATTTCCCTATCCTGGTACATACTGTAGCTCGGTGAATTTCTCTGCTCACTGGGCATTTCAGCCCCAGTCATGCAGCAGGGCAATCTCAGCTGTTCCAACATTTTCCCACACACACAGTTAGGTGCAATTTTATATACACACATATGCACATATGGGAGATTGAGAGAAGACACATTTTGAGTTCAGTCAGCAGTGGTGTGCCACTTCCTGTGAGCTCGCCAGGAGGGACGTTAGATTCTGGGCCAGTGCACCCTCACAACTTCTGTTCTGTTTGTTTCCTTTTCCTCTGTTTTGCTGTTCCATTACATAGTGTTGCATTATGTTACACTACCTTAACTTGTGTTACTTTATGTGACACTACCTAGGTTGTGTGTATGTTTTATTGTACAAGATTAAGACACTTGATAACTTACATAACCGCATGTTGCATCATGTGGTGCTCTGTTTTTCTGCTCTGTCTGGTTGCTTCGCCCTGCTCTGTCCTCTTCCACTCTGTTCTCTGCTCTGTTGTGCTTAGCTGTTTACACACAACCCTCCTAACACAGGGTTTTACTCTTTTCTGTTGATTCACAAATACTACATACCACCTGAAAACTGGTTTACGTGCTACACACTAGCAAGAAAAGAGAAAATGAAGAGAGGAGAAAGGAAGAGAAATTCAACCAAAAAGCATATGAACACACAGAGAGGACAGTAAATAAGGAAAAAGACAAACAAAAGAAAGAAAATTTAAAAAAACAAGGATAGAAAAGACAAGAAAAAATAGGCTAGTGAAGTGTAGAGCTGCAGGTCGATGTTGATCGATTCTCCCTCTGACAACCATCCTCACCATCGGATACAAGACCTTCAGTCCCACACTTATCAATGTCGCCACTCACTCCCGATCTATCAATACCTCAATTATCAGATTGAATATCACTCTCCCCAGTGGGCTGGATGACACTGAGAGCTATTCTTCATACACGTCTTTGTTGATGTGCATTCACTCACAGCTCAGTGCCTTTGTAAAGACGAGGCTAGACAACAGGCCTGCAGCTAAACGCAATGCGAAATGAAACAGAATTGGAAGGTGAGGATGCAGAAATTCAGACAAATTATGTTTATGCTATAAAACGTTTTAGTGTTTAGATACATATATACACATCAGTGGTATAAAGTACATTTACTTATGTGCAGGTACAATTCTATGCTACTACGTTTAAGAAGGAAATACTGTTCTTTTTACTGTGCTGCATTTTTTTGACAGCTATGGTCAAGCTGCAGATTAAGATTTTAAAAACCTTCAAATGAGCCAAATATAATCATTTTTATGCAGTTAATAAAACTACCAAACAGCATACAGTTTGGTAGCTTGGTAGTCGTAACTTAGTATGTTTACATTGCATCAGTGCAACTTTTAATTAAGTAGAGGATCTGAGTACTTTTAATGCCACAACCAATAATTTGGAAAAATGTAGAATGGAACATGTACAATTCATGTTACAAAACTTACATACGTACATACACATACTTACACACATTTTTTACATTTACCCCTGTAAGTATACACAAGACATACATATTAAGTAAATGTAATAATACAAAAAA
The DNA here is from genome assembly GCF_021018895.1 of Seriola aureovittata. Lineage (NCBI taxonomy): Eukaryota > Metazoa > Chordata > Actinopteri > Carangiformes > Carangidae > Seriola > Seriola aureovittata. Next base: position 4,490,309 of record NC_079382.1, read on the forward strand.
ATATTCCATCTACAGGAAAAAATCATATTTTAAAAGCTGATTTATATTTTGTGTGGTAAATATTAATCAGTAAAACAAACAGTAAATTAACCTGTAACATAGTGAGGTAGTAAAATGTCCCTCTGAACTTAAGTGAGGTTGAAACTTAAAGATGCACAAAATAGAAATAGAATAAAAGTATAAGGCACCTCAGAAATTGTAATTAAATACTTTAATTTCTACCTCTTGGGCAAATACAGAAACCAACTTATATTCAAATATACTCTGTTGTTTTATACATGTTGAATCTGCCTGGAGAAATAGCCTACATGCAATCTTAATCAGATGTAACATTTCAACACAACGGTAACATCACAGCTGCACGGTCGTGACAAGCTCTCCAAAGACTGATGAGAAAGAGGCCTGATAGTGTGCTTGCTACGATGACTAAGGAATGATATTTGAGGGAGAGGAGAGAGAGAGAGCGGCAGATTTTAGTGCTGAGTCACAGCAAGGCTGCCACTGCTGCTGCTGCAGCACCCTCCCCCACACTGAACCACACAGCCTGGCTTCATCTCTCATCTTGTCCTCTTTCTCTTCACACACACACACACACACAATCCCCTCCCTGTACATCCCATGAAGTGTGTTCCCTCCCCGCCTCTCCTCATCTTTAATGTCATACTTCTTTCTCAGTCGATTTCGTCGTTTCCAAATCTTTCACACTTCTTTTTCTGCCTATTGTTTTTTTCGCCTCGTCACTTTCACAAATCACCCACATCCTCTCCTCCTCCTCCTCCCTCGGTTCCTCCAGCCTCTCACCTTCCCTGTGAAGTTTAATTAAGAATGAAATCAGTCAGAGAGGGGGAGAGAGATCAGAGTGCACGAGCTTGTCTGCTACAGGGCTGATAATGCTGCTGCTAATCTTCTCCTCCACTTGCTGTGTTTTGCTCTTTGACCGTGAGATGAAGCACCGCTAAAGCCAAACTCTCCATCCCCTGAGTTCCCCAGACACTTCACACATACACACACCCTCCCTGAAACATCACTCTGACTTCAAAGGCCTCCACTGAAAAGTTAGACATTCTCTTTAATCTTTGCAAAAAGTGAAAATACAGAAAGCTTTAATGGATGAAAAGAAAAGGGAAAGTGAAGAAAGGTAGAGTGGTGGAAGGTTTTATTCTCTCATTGACAGTCTTCTGTTAATGTCTGCTCTTTTGAATAATCAACATCTTACCACTGTAAAAATGCTAAATGACAGTGACAAACAGAAAACACGAGCCAAACAACTACGAAGCTGCAATATTAAGACTCCATCACATTGTTCAGTCTGCAGCTGCTCTGTGGAGGATAAAATAAGCAGCAGAAGTGCCAGAGGGATGTTTCCAGCAATAATCTGTCAATGCCCAGTTCACACAGCTGATAACTTCGTTAGACAAAAGAAATAATATTAATTTGAAATCCTCATTGTTAACAGAATAACATTTAAAACAGGATCAACCTGAATCAAGTCTGAGTAATATTATTTCATAAATCTGGTATTCTGGGAGTAAAACAACGCAGATATTTTTAGATGAACATGCTGAGTCACTGGAAGACGTATTCAACTATTTCTTGTCCTGGATGGCATCAAATACAGCATGAGTGTGTAGGAGCCATGTGCTGTAAAAATGGGAGAGTAAATGAATGAACAACAGCATGATATAACCAGTGGTAAGCTTCATAGACATATCTCAGTATTGTTTAGACAGGTTTACCAAAAAGAGTTGGTGGAGATCAAAATGGAGCTAAAAGGAAAGTGAATATAGGACTTTATTAATCGGGTGAAAATCAGATGGCCAGAGACACGACTCCGCTTCTTCGCCGCTGAATATGGTTTCTTGACGGGAGCGGGTGGTGGTGGTGATGGTCGCTTGCCAACAGCTTCAGATACTGTTGCGTTTATAAGACAAGAAGTTATATTACGCCCTCTGAACAGCGTGCGTCTTCAGGGCAGACTGGACACTACAGTGACTCGGTATCGGAAAGTGGTGAGATGGGCCGGCTGGGCCAGGGCTAGCTTGTTAGGATGCTAACTACAGCAGAAGAAAAGAAGTGATAGAAATAGAAACAAAATAAGAGTTAACAGTGGCATTGTTTTCTAATGCTGGAGACAGCTCGTGGTATTTAAAGGTATGAAGTCTTCTCACACAACTCAACTTCACAGCTTGTTTCTGCTGCCCTCAGGTGGTGAACAGGTCAAAGGAATTTACGACTAAGGCACATTATCAGCAGGTCAACATCAAGGTCCTACATTATTATGTAACATTGTGGCCATGTATTGTGGAAGGGCCCTTTGGCAAATCTATATTTGAGACCTCTATTAGACAGATTTTAGTTTAATTATGTTTAACCATATTAACCATATTAACCAGACTAACTGACACACAGAAAGCTTGGGGCTAGTTAATATTACTGCAGCCAGGAGTACTATTTGGTATGTAGACATTGCACAATTGGTGGTTAGCGGGGGACCCAGCAGCTAGTTTTGCTCCGTTGACATTTAATGGACACGTAGTGCATGTATTTTTCTTTTTATACTATTTTTGTAATGAAACATCAGCAACTCAGTGTGATCGACCACAACTACATGAAAATAGTTTTGAAAGTCCAGCAACAAAATTGGATTTTAATGCACAATTAATTTTTTTGTATTTTCTTTTTTTCTTGTTATGTATTCTTCTATCACATAGACTTATTTGTATTATTTAAGAGCTGCGGTTGATCATCTTGACTTTCAGGGACAAGTTTTAGAGTCCTTGAATTATCTAAAGACTCTCTCAAAGACATTTCAACCTAGTGGTAAAACCTCTTCACTGAATACTTGTTATACTGTGGATTGAAAATCAAAGTATAAATTACAATGACTAAAACCATTTAAAAAACCACAATTAAACAACAAAATAATCAAAATAATCATTTTAAAGTTAATTTCATTTACACTCACTTTATTAGGAACACCATAAAACTGGGCAGTCCCTCCCTTTGCTCTCAACACAACCTGAGTTCTTTGTACCATTGATTCCACAAGATGTTGGAAACTGAGACACCACACATCCTAAAGGTGTTCTGCTGGATTCAGCTCTGGAGACAGAACTAAAGTTCACCGACCTCACTGTCATGTTCATGAACCAGTTTGAGACGATTTTTGCTCTGTGACATAGTGTATTATCCTTCTGGAAGTAACCATTAGAAGGTGGTAAATTGTGGACATAAAGGGATGCACATAGTCTGCAACAATACTCAGAAAGACTGTGGTGTTAAAACGCTGATTGATTGAAATTAAAGAGGCTGACAGGAGTGAAACCTGATGTGGTCTTCTGCTGTTGTAGCTCATCCACCTCAAGGTTTGACTTGTTTATGCTTTTCTGCTCACCACAGTTGTAAAGAGTGGTTATCTTAGTTACTGTAACCTTTCTCCAACCAGTGTAGCTGTTCTCCTCTGACCTTTCTCTTCAACCAGGTTTATGTCCACCGAGCTGCTGCTCACTGGATGGTTGTTTGTTTGTTTGTTTTTGGCTCCATTCTGAGTAAAACTTGTGTGTGAAAATCTCAGGAGATCAGCAGTTTCAGAAAAACTCAACCCAGCTCATCTGACACCAACAATAATGCCACAGTCAAAGTCAATGAGATCACATTTTGTCCCCATTCTGATGTTTGATGTGAACATTAACTGAAGCTCCTGACCTGTTTCTGCAGGATTTTATGCATTGCACTGCTGCAACATGATTGGCTGATTGGGTAATTGCAAGAATAAGCAGGTGCACAGGTATTCCTAATAAAGTGCTTAGTGATTGTACATGCCAGCTGGTTCTCCTGGCATTGACTTATCAAGCATAAAAAAATATTTACATTTTGCTCTTGGTTATGACTTATAGTGTTATCAAAGTCCATCACTGTGGCTAACAGTCTGTGCACATTCTCTTAACAGTGAAATGAATTGATGTATTGTCTGTTGCGTAGGTACCCATGCAGCCGCCTCGGGGACCCTTAGAGGGCCACGGACCTCTGTTTGGAAACCCCATCTACTCTAACCTGATCATGCATGGTTTCTCTTGCTTCCCTTCAAACAGAACCACAATTCTCCACTTCCATCTATTCCTAATTTGGTTTGTTATACTCCTGTAATGTTGTTTTAGAGGAGAGTGAATGAATGAGAGACCTGTAGATTTATTCTCCACACACACACACACACGCACGCGCACACAGACACAGAGGTCTGATCACACCTTGAACACAATACACTCACATGCTTCCCTCATAGACATAAATAGAGTGCACACTCACGTTCACACTCTCTTCTTTTCTTCTCCTCTGGCTTCCCTCGCCAAATGGATTTTTCATGCAGAGTTATCATTATCATTAATTTAGGAGACAGGTTCGCTTCAGAGCAATTGAAGACACATTTGTTACAGTGCCAAGCAGAGGCAGCTGCCGGAGGAGAAGAGAGAGGGGACATTCCCACTATGCAGAGTGCACATATGATCCAGTGTGGACGTGCTGAGAAAACATCAATCGAGCCCATTTTAGATGTTTCAGAAAGAAGCGGTATTCTGCACGAGGTCAGTCTGTCTGTTTGTTCTGAATAACTGACAGGGAAAATGTGACGAATGAGAGGTTTTGTTGATATATATATGGTCTGTAAAGCCCATTGAAACAGCCGTTAATGTCACAGAGGTACATAAAAATCATGACCTAAAAAGGTTTAAGTCCAAACGAGAAGGAAAACCTTAAAGGATAGGGCTGGTAGTATTCTATACTTTTGTTATTGTCAACAAATCCCATGTATTAATCCAACTATCAATACCTCCTGGCTCCTCTTTGTCTGTGGCTCTCAGCACCCAGTCTGTTGGCCCCTACTGAAAATGTAAACCTTCAAGTCACAGATATACTATACTTTGATTATTAAAAGAAGCTACCACTCAATTCTTTTAATCATTTTTAGGACAACAGCAGAGCTACATGGCACAGAGGAATAAGCTATATCAGGCTTTGAATAAACACACTACTTATTACTAGTCTTTTCATGGGTTTGTTAATAATAAGAAAGAAATATCACCATCCTTATTGTTTAAAACTGTGGTAGTGAAGCATCTACCCATAGAAGAATCTGTACTTCACAACAGGCCTGTAAATATTTCTAATATATTCATCTTTGTCTAGAACCTTAAGAAATGTCTTCAAAGGCCATTAGGAATTAGAATACAATATGCATGCTATATCATTTTCTTCCAGTTCCTGTGCTCACTGTAGCCATGGAGCTAGTCTTAAAGAAGGTCCCTATGTTGAAATCGGGTTTTATGCCCGTCATTACAACAGATGATGCCTAGCTTGAATGGTGCATATTCCTAAACTATTTGTGTTTCATCAAATTGCCACACAGCAAACCTGCAGGCTGCACCATTTAAGCTCGGCATCAACTGTTAGAATGAAGGGCATGAAACCAGATTTCAACATGGGGACCTTCTTTAAGACTGTCCTTCACAATCAGGTAGTAATACAGGACCCAACACTTTATTATGTCGGTATATATTGTGATTTAGTGGTGCACATTACCATGTTCCCAAACAATTAATCAAATTACCCAAAATCCATCACCACACCAATCCTTTGGGGAGCTGATGGGAGGTCTGGAGCTCTAGGCCAGTTGCCCACTTTGCCTGATTAGTAATCCATTCTTGGATACCACAGACACTGTCACATCAATCAGTCAAATATGATTATTCATACTGGTGGGAAACATCTATGACGGGGCGTTAATTTAAAATTTTAGTGAAGATGTTCCCATTAAAATCCCACTGATACTGACCTTTGTGCACTGGTCACTTTTTACTGGAATATGGGTACATTTTATTCTGCTGCATAATGAACTCATACCTATGAAACTCTTAACAAATATCCTCTGAAAGAGATGTGTTGCAACTGGCAAGATCGAGATGCCTCAAACCAAGATGAACCCGCCATCAAGCTATGTCTACATTAATATAGCCTATATAAAAACTGATAATCATGAATAATGTACAATGGGGTCCAAAAGTGGCTGTATATCGTCTATATCTGCAGCCTACATGTAGACTGTAGCTTATATCCAGTCTATATGTAGGCTGCAGTATACCTACATGCCTTTTGGTGGGATGTGAAACATGCAACAGCAGCATTTCAAAAACATCTAAAATATTCAGTTGTTGTGTTGCTATCCGTGCAGCTGCCCATTATAACAAAGACTTTTTGAAGTCTCTCCCCCTTTCTCTCTTTCTCTCTCTCTCTCCCCCTCTCTCTCTCTCTCTCTCTCTCTCTCTCTCTCTCTCCTCTCTCTCTCTCTCTCTCTGACAGATATCTATTAAAAGCTGCTGCTGCTGACGTCAAAAGTGTCCGCCATCTTTGACGAGAGCTGCACCGCTTTACCCCCATTGAAGAAGAAGTGAGGAGGACTCAGCCGACGCACAGTGCCTTTGCAGCATCGCAGTCATATACAGAGACAGACTGGTATCGGTTTGCTGTTGATATACGCAGACATTTCCTCCCATACTGACTGCGGGGCACCCACAACAGGCACAGGTAAGACTGAAGACTTTTTACTTCATTTTCACCACTTCTATTTCTCGCTTTTTGCACATTGAAGCAGCAGATGTTTGTGTATTTGTGAAACGTGAGCAGTGGAGGTCTGTTTTCTCTCAGCCTGAATCCTTTTTGATGCAGTCGCCTATTAGATGCTTTTAGGGTTTCATCTTGTTTGGGATGATTTTCAGCTTTGTTAGTGGGTAAAGGAAGGAAGAAAGATAGAAGCCAATGGAGGCAATGCGTGACCTACCGGGTGATAAATCTCAAACGCGCAGTGGATTGCTGAGAGGATGGATGCGGTGCGCTATAATGCGTATGTTCACTGTGGGCGTTTTCGGTGTTTCAGCACCGTGGACAGCGGCAAGGAGGGAAAACACACGGAGGAGGTGAAATGGACATCTCAGCAGGTCCATTTAGTGTCCAAACACCGCATTGTAAAGAGGGTTAGGGGGTGTTGTATTTAGCCATAGTCTTCCTATCCATTTCCGAGGGGATCGCTCTCTTAAAAACCAGTGTCGTGGCTGAGTGAGAGCCTCATCTCCCGCCTCCAAGCTGCAGCAGCAGCAAGTAGACTGCTGATGTCGCAGCAACACGGTGAAACATGCATCACTGTCGCACACATGTCAGCCGGAGAAAAAAACACACACAACAAAACAGCATCATCCCTGATTTGTGATCTGATTGAGGGAATGTCATGTAATAGTAAACTGCGCCATGGTGAGGTCGGTCGGTGGGAGGAGGATAGCCGATATAAACAGGGGGGAGGGGGTGGGGGGTGAAGCATGACCCAGCTCCATGAATGCGCCTCTTCATTTTATTTTTTATTATTTTTTTACGCAGTGGCTTTGCATCACAAGCGGCCAAATCCGCGCCACATTTAGCTATGTGACCGAGGCATGAAGAGAGTTCGAAAGTATCCCGGTGGTGTAAAGGTGGGCGGGGGTTTTTACAGGCGTGAGACGGGGGGAGAAGAGCGCCGGGGAGGACCGCGGTGAAACCCGCACTATGACACCCAACACCCCCGCCCCCTCTCATCTCCTCCTCCTCTTCCTCCACCTCAGCATCCCAAACCCATCCATCCAGCCAGTCGTCGCCGTAGCGACGCACAGAACTGTCAATGAGCTCCGCACGCGCTGTCTGTAGATCGCGCATGGCGCACAATGGCTGAGCTCTCCACAGGCGCAAGAGTGCCAGTTTGGTTTGCTAGATTTATCATGCAGGACATTCAGCTCCGTACACACTACATATAAAGCTATTAAGAGTATCATGTTGGTTCCTAATGTGACCTAGTTAGCTATGTGTGAAAAGCATACAGGAGCAGTCCAAACCGGGTTAGGATGAGGATAACGTGGTCGATATCTGCAGGTGTGAAGGATTTGGTGGCAAACAATAGTCAATGTGAGGATTCTGTGTGGTGAATTGACGTCGTGTGCTGCCAGTCACGCGTGGCGCACATTACCGTGGCTGCTGTGAGAGGTGTCCGAGCCTCGTGATTCAGACATAGAGACTTGATTGTTGGTCATCCTGGGGTTTGACGATGCGGCAGATCAGATGCTGAAGTCGTGTTGATCTCTGGCGCATCTGGAATTGTTTTATATCAGCACATGGGGGGTGGGCTGGCTTGCTGGCTGGCTGATGGTCACTGACAGATGCCTTCACTTGAGGGTTGATTTAGTGTTTGCCACATCACTGGATATCTTGCAATGGGCACTACAGCATGAATAGACCATTACATTTACCACAAGATGTACTCAGACCACATTCCTTCAGTGGGTCTGTGGGGATTCTTAATGACCTTATAATAACAGATTTGATTTTAAAGGCAGGGGGAAACAGAAATACGAGTTCATATAGAAGAAAGGAAGCAGTCTTTGAACACTGGCGGCCGTGTGTTCTTGACAATGGCAGATTATAGCCTACAGTATATAGAGAGCAAAGTAAGGATGCTCCAGTTGCCATGACCGCTATACCATATCGCATTATGCGGCTTGCACTATTTGGACTGCAGAGAGGGAGAGAGAGAGAGACAGAAACAGGGAGGGGGTGGTGGTGGTGGTGGGGGGGTGTCAGGCCTTTACTGCACACACTGAAAAGGGGGTTGCTCTCTGGATAAATGGTGACTCACAACACAATCACCATCCACTGATTGTTTCTTAGAAACACCCCGGCCGTTGTTCATTTGACGGGGGGGGGGGGCACTTTCACACATGCGCCTGTATTGTGCTGTTCTGAAGTGGAGCTAGAGCCTCCGTGATCGATGCTGGTGAATACTGAGCCGGCTGGCTGCGCATTGCGTGTTTTGGCGCAGGTATATTTGTTTCTCTTTCTAGCAGCTCTTTTCTCCAGACTCAGGCTCTCAGCCTGGTTTGAAAGGCATTTAACAGGCCCAACTATTCACCTCATGTCTGCCCATGTACAAGCAACTACACATTTTATTCTCAGGCTACAGCCAGATAAACTCTCACTTCTCACTATCTTAAATGACATGAGTCATATTTGACAGGCTGACGGATCTCTGGCATTTCTCCAACCGTGTCTCTGCAGACTAGATGAGCTTCTGAAATGTTGACATATCAGACACCTTTAGTGGCCTATTGTTTCATATTTCACATTAGCAGTAATATGCAAGAAAAGGTGTTGCTTTTTCTTCATGTGGTGGATATTTCATTCAAAAGTAAGCGTCTTGTTTCACTCTACAAAGGTCAGGCGCATTATCACAAAAGGAGTTTACTTTCTGAGTCTGTATCTGCTTGAGGTACACATAGAGGAGCATTCGTACTTCTTAACTCAAGGGCATTAATAAAGTGCCCTTGAGCAAAGAACTAGGCCTGCTCCCTCCTTTGTAGAGGGATCTGGATTGGGAATGGGAACTAAAAGCCTACTGTGGTTGTTTCTCTCAGTTCAGGGTTTAGCTGCATGACAAACAAAATCATCCTCATGGATTCAGCTGAGCTTGTTATGCTGCTGTCGCATTTAGCAACTCTGAGATATCCTGAATGATTCCCTGTGGTGGTCGAATACGCTGCTGTTTCTCTCCTTTCTCTGAATAGTGAAGCCTGTTCTGGGTTCATCATCTAGAGCCGGAGGAGACATGACTGTTCTGTCTGAGTTTACAAATTACGAATTATGAGACATCGTGAAAGGGGTTATTTCGTTTTTAGGATATTTTATTTTGCGCTGAGCAAAGTCACTGTGTCCTGGAAAAGACAAATTTATCATCAAGACTTAAAAGTCTTTTCCTGAGTTTTGCCCAGTGGTCAGTAGATCCCAAGTGGTTGGGCTTCCTACTGTTTCTTTTCATTACAATCTCTACTTTATGGCTTTAGCTTTGAAAGGAAATGCTCAGATATTACACTTTAGCTACATAAGATAATATTTTACAAAGGTCTAAACATTACAAAGGAATTGTAAATAGACAAAAACTGTGAAACAGATGACAGAAACAGAGGCTTCTAGACAAAGAAGTTAATTAACGTTGCATTTTTTAAAAGTAAGACAAAGTGAGACATTTTTGGGAGGTGAGTTTATTCTCTGTCTATAAATATTAAGATAAGCCAATAGCCACCAGCCAGTTATCTTAGATTACCACAAAGAGTGAAAACAGGAATACTGTTAGTGTTTACTGTCCACACATAACAAACTCCACCAACTTGTACCTCTAAAGTTACGTATCTCGTAAGTACGTAACATAGCTGTAATTTTGTGGAAGTTATATAACCTGTGATACAGCATAACATATCCTCTGTAACACCAAAACGTGTTGCTTTTACTCTTCAGTTTTGGTATGGATTAAACAAACGAGATATAATGTGTTAATTAGTCAGCTTTAAAGGTGCTGGTAGGTGACTTTTGTTACCTTTGGACAGTGCTGATTCCCCCTGTTTCCAGTGTTTCATCTAAGCTAACCAGCTGCTGGGTGTAGCTTCATATTTAGCGTAAAGTCCTGGGAGTGGGATCCGTCTTCTCATTTGACTCTCAGTAAGAAAGTGAATAAGCATATTTCCCAAAACATCCCATTTCCCAAAAGTGCTTTAAAAGAAACAGGAAGGGGAAAGAGTGTTTTCTTGCAAGTGAGTGTGACCTACTTGACAGCAATAGCCAAGCAGCAGAGAAAACGGCAAGTCAGGTTGAAAGGCAGCGTTGAGCTTTGTTTTTGTGTCCAGTCAGCCCGCATGGGACGGCCTCTCACTTTCTCAGAGGCACTCTGCATGTAAACAAAAACAGAGAAACAAAATGGCCGCTCCTGAGGCCTCGAGAGTGTGGCAATGCACAGAGAGAAAACGCAGTGGTGCATTTTTTCTCTCACCAAACCTCATCATGAAAACTTTCTTCTTTTCTTTCGACACAGCACTAATTTGCTGTTTTTATTAGTTGGTTAGTGGTTTTATTTTCCTTCAGTTATGCAGTCTTTTCAGGATTCGGGATGTCGTCTTTCAAAAATTGTCTTTTGTGTTTTTCTAAAACTTGTCAGGCTTTATGTAGGGTAGTTAAATGGTTATTAATGGAGATAGGTAGCTGATATGAGCAGCACACCTGTCATGAATCTTTTCATGTTCGAACAAAAGCATGACTTCTCTAAATTTAGTTTTATTTATCTTACCTCAGTTGTGCTCTCTAACAGAAGTGATGTGTTAAATATTGTCTCCCAAGTGACGCTCATGCTTTTGAAGCTTTTCTGGAACAGAAAATCAAAAAAAAAAATCCTCCACAATTTTACCTTTTAAAGGTACTTTTATGAGACAGCCACCGGTGAGGCCGATCCACCGCGCTGTCAGGCACTGTCATCGTTCTGCCATCTGTCCCCTCTCCTGCTCTCTCAGGGTTAGATTATTATTCTTTTGATTAATGAAATGAATTTTAGGGAGAGAAAATTATTAGAAAAGAGAAGGAAAAGAGTGGGGCGGAGAGACAGAAGTTGGAAACACAGAACTTCCAAAATGAATAATTGCCAGGTTGATTCATTTGAAGAAAGTGTGCACACTCTCTATTGGAAAAATGGCATAAATGTTTCACACACAGATCATTGCTGGTATTATTCATATCCATGTGATAACCAGAAATCGGAAGAAGTCTTACTAACATATGCCCAGGAATAAATATAGGGTGTCAGATTTTGTTATGGCAAGCTGATACATACAATTACTTGTATGCGTGCGTGTGTAGCGTATGATGCAGCCTGCTTCAGTTTCACATTGATCTGTAGCTTCAATCATATCATTTTCACCAGCAGCATTAGCCGTGGCTTCAGTAGTATTGTAAAGCATCTCTACATGACTAAAGCTTCCATTTCCAGAATAAAAGCATGTATAGACATCTTATCCCTGCATCAGTGGAGCACAAAGTCACCAATTTATCTGCTCGGGTCAACATGAATACGCCCTCTGCGCTCTACATTACATGGGTCAGGTTTGTGTGCTCAGGTGCAGGGACAATACGACTGAATCAGTCTTCTGCAAACACAACACTGTGTGGAGTGAGGAGATGGTTTTGATTCAAGGATCAGTGGCGTGTGGTGAATGTGGTGGGGTTTTTTTGGTGATATTGTTGCTGTAGGTCTGTCCGTCAGGCTGGGTAATTTATGATGCTGCAGTGCAGCTGACCACAGTTGTTGGTGCAGGTCAGCCTCTGCATCTGCACTGCTTTTACATAAACCTTAAACAGTCTGGTATGTGTTAGATAGTTAACATTCAGAGGATGTTTGATCTTATATTTTTAACTCTATCAAACAGTACACACGCACTATTACTGCTTGAAGTTCAGTATGAAGACAGCGTGCATTATAGGGCAAAATGGAAAGCATGGTGCGATGTATTATGTATTATACATCTGGTTTTACTTAGTAATGAATTTGTTTTTACGCAGTCTCCACACAGGCTATCAAACCTGTCAGTGTTTCTCATGTTTACAGTAAATTTTAACATATTTTGGTTGTGCTGGTTGGAATGAATCCATAATGTGTTGACATGAACGTCCATGTGTATATAATGTCTTAAAATGCCTTGTGAGCAGAACAGAGTATCAGTATGATTGATTCTTTCAGACTGATCAGCACTGGAGGTCAACATTGCAGCGTTTACTGTAGGAATTAATATGACAGTATTCTACTGATTCTACTATGATAGTTCACTGAATATCCTTGGGTTAAATGACAAATGGGCTGCAAGTAGATAGATAGTGCTTCTCTAGTCTTAACAGCTCCTCAAAGAGCTTTACAGCACCTGTTCTTTACATAGCATTTCTCTCTTACACACACGTTCACACATCGATGGAACATCATCGGGGGCAATTTATTGTTAAGTAACTTGCCCACGGACACTATGACACACAGACTGGAGGAGCCGGGGATCGAACCGCAGCCCCTCCAATTAGTGGACGACCGACTCTCCCTCCTGGGCTGCATTGTAGAATGTTCTTTACGGACTTGGATTCTGCAAACTGGACCAAGCAATTAACTGATTTTTACCAATGATATATTTTTGCTGCATATAAATAGCGTTATCATTAAAAATATAAAAAAATAAATAAAAAGTCAAAAAGAACAGAAGCAACAGAGGTGTAATTTGATATTTTTAAATTTCTAATTACCTGAGTGCAACTAATTGCTTTTTAATGTCTTTGTTTTTATGACTTCTCAAATACTTAACAGGCTCTTATGTGACACTGAAGTGGCCAGGCTACTGGGGCCCTTGACCATGAATGAAGTAGGGAATCATTTAAAAAAAAACAAAAAAACTGAATGTGTCCTGTTGAACTGGAAAATAAACCACTGGGGTTCCCTATTTGGATTTGTTTTGCTGGAGTCTCGTGTCATAACCCCCCAGTGTACAAATATGCTCCATGGCAAAAACCTGTGAGTCATCAAAGTCATCAACATTGATCAAGGTGTTACAGTTTGATGGTTTGTTACTGTTGCATCGCTAAAGCGTCAGGAATTATGCCTTTTCACTCTGCGGTTTACTTGAACGTCTCCTGCCTGAGACTCCGTCAAACCCGCAGATATAAAAAGGACATCTGCTGCATTTTTCACCCGGAGAGCCTTCACATCGCTCTCCCCTGACATTTATTAGGTTGTAAAACACGAGAGGTTGTGCTCCTAATTCCAAACCGGGCTGTGGTGCCCTGTTCAGAAATTGCTTGGTTGATCTAATGTTCGTCTGCGCCACCAACCCCCTACCCCCATCTGAACCCCTCCCTACATCCCTGTCATGTTTGGCTTGTCAAACGTCTCCATGGCCCTCTAGAAGCCAAAACGTCATAGCTACATGTTAATAACTGTGGCTCTGAGTGGACACATGATGAAACCCCTCTCATACACAGAAACCACAGAGGTGACTGTGAGCACGGGGCTGAAGGGCGTTGGCAGGGCTCATACTTGCTGTGGTGTGCTGTGCATACTGAATTATGGCCTTATTTTATTCTCTTTTTCATCCTTGTACGTGTGAGCTCTGTGCTCCTCATCTTCCTACAGTAGCTTCAAATAAACACATTAGTCTGCACCACTGAGATTCTCTTGTCTTGTCTACCCGTGTATTGTCCTCTCTGCTCTGCTCTCCACTTGTTCCAAAGGAGCAGGGAGCTGGCTGATAAGGAGCCATGCAGCTCAGCACCGGTGAGGAGGGATGGGGAGTAAATCACCCGACTTGCCCTTGTCTTCACCCTCAGACTATCTGGTCTCTATTAGCGAATGCAGCCGCAATGCCTCCTCCAAGAAACAATAAATAGGATGATGACATTGTTTACGGCAGTTTTTACATTAACATACACTCAGGTCATCGTGTGGCTATCCCTGAAGCTGTTTAGAACGAGTGGTCACTCTGGAAAGAGAGAGTGTATGAGTGTAGGTGTGTGACTGGAATATCAAGTGAGTAACTTCCCATCAACATCTCCTCATGTAGTTTGGGGCCAACACTTCCAGAAAGCTGTAAACTGTAAGTTTCAGCATCCCAGAACAGCAGTCACTCCCCATACTGATGACAAACTAATAAACCCAAGGACCATGTTGACTGCCAGCAGCTCCTTAAACACTGTAGAAACCACAATGCACACTTCCAACGGTAATTTCCCAAAGTAGCATCCTTTGTCTGCTTTTCTCTACTGTAAATAGCTTAGTAAGCTGCCATGGGCAGGGATCAGATATGTCTTGTTGGATTTAAATATGTGTTGTATAACATGCCTTGTGGGATATTGTGAACAGATTATGTTTGAATGTTCGTATCTCTATACATAGAGGACACAGTAAATGGGATCTTCACCAACCCAGTGGTTGTGGCTTTTCTGGTGATCACAGAAAGTCATACATTAGGGAATGTATTCATACATATCTCAATACTCTAAAGCTGTCTCTGCTGCCTAGCGTAACAAACGGCGTTGACATTTCTTCCCATTTCCCAATGTTGATGATACTCCAAACAAAACATCACTTATAAAACATAACGTTTCAGGCAAATGTAGTTATTCTGTATTCAAACTGTTAGGACAACATGGTCTGCAGTCTCACAGCAAGGACTCATGATTACTGCTCAACCTGAGCCACTTCCTACAGTTTATGTAGGATAATTTTAAAAGACAGTATATTATAAAAATGTATATTGCTCTGACCACATTGTAGCTATTTCTTTTTGCTTGCTGTAAATGCATTTTACATAAGATATGTATGTGCAAATGGATATATATGTGATTTTATATGGTCTTTTTAATCGGTGGTGGAGTTTTAACATCGTTTTTGTAATATACTGTTCCTTTTAGGAATGCTAATTAATATTTTCATTATCTATTCATTTTTAAATTATTTTCTCAATTAATAATTTTGTCCATAAAATATCAGAAAATCGTAGAAAGAAAGCCCCCACAATTTCCTATCATATCAAAATGTTTGATATGTTTTGTCTGACAGTCCAACATCCTATTCATTCAAATATAATAGAAGTTAAAGAAAATTATAAAATATTCAGATATAAAAAGCTAGAACCATTGAATTTTGTTTAAACTCTGAGAGTAAGTAACTACCTGTAAATAAGCAAGCAAGTGTATCTAACTACTAAGTGTCTACAACCATGCTAGCGGTGCTTCAAGCTAACTTAAGTATGCTAACATGGTCACAGTGACAGTGCTAACATGCTGATGTTTAGCAGGCATAACATTTAGCATGTTCACCATCTGAATTTAGTCTATTAGCATGCTTCCATTTGCTAACATTTGACTGACCCTATAAATCCATGTCGGTAGCTTGGCTAACATGACTAAAAGTGGCTAAAAATCATCAAGTACTTCCTCACTAATGTTGTGTTGATGAAGTGTTAGACACCTTTAGCTTCTTTACTCTTCTGTAGCTCACCTTCACTTCATCTCTGTAAAGTCATAACAGGAGATTTTGAAGCGCTATCCTGTCTGAAGCAGTTAGCTTGCACTGTTATGATCCTCTACCTCCTGCTCTTCAGCCATGTGTTTCTGAGATGTAAATGGTTACACTGGGGCCAGATGAATAAGTGATGGGGTTTTGGACTCCTCAGGTCAATAATGCAGGGCAGGCCACCGGGTTGTCGCTTCAGCACTTAATGCTAGCTCCCCTGTGGGGAGAGAGATGCAGCTGTAGTGACACTTGGGCTTGTTGAGTAATGTTGCTGGTATTATTCAGGCTCGCTGTGGTTCCTGGAAGGGCAGCGTCATCTTTTTGTCGTGGTTATATGTGATTAAACTTACAAACAAGAAAGGCCTCTGGATACAAGAAGCATTTTAGGGTACAGAATTATTTATTGTTCTTTCAAGTTGCAAAATGGCTGCTGGAATTTTTACAGCATTAGATATCATTTTACATTAATAGTGTCATGTGTAGCTAAATGACTGAGTTTAAAAAGGAACGCCCACTCGATCCATTACAGTTCAGTGCATTTGTTACTACAGTCCTCTGTAAGGAGCGATAACAGCCGCACCAAGTAAAGCACTATAGTAACCTTAACAATTAAGTCGTTTAAAGCAACAAGATTTATTTTTACAAGGGTAATTCATATTTCATATTAATTCATACTAATCTTTTATCAGTTACTATGCTAACTGTATGCACATGGCTAGTTTGAAACTGCCAGGCCTGAAGATGACCTTTATTTTCAGATATTATAGTTTGAACACAGTGTTAATGTTAATCTAGCCCTGAATTTGAGAGATATTTTAAAAATGTATCTGTAACAATCACACTCGAGTGATGTTTCACAATTATCAATGTGTTGTGTGACATACAACCCCTCATTTCCATCAAAGATAATACATTCAAGAGATAGTAGATAGAAAAGAAAGATGTTTGATAACAAACACGGAGAATCTGAAGCTAAAACTGGAAAGCAAACAAAATGGCAGCCACGCACACACACATTCATACACATTTAGAGCCAGAGAAGAAAAACACACATCCAACTCTGTGCATGAAAGAGTGAAAAACAAAGATCTATTGTGTCTCTTGCCACAAGGCGCAACAAAGCTCTGCAGTATCTGACCCACATGGTGATATTCTGTCTTCATATCTATATGTCTGACTTGGTCAGACTAAAATAAGCCATTAAAAGGTTTGTTTTGTAGCAACAATAGCACAAAATTAACAGAGGTAGCCTCAATTTTGTGACCTTTTCTTATAAATTACATTGTAAAAAGGAAAAAGGAGCAATACTATTCAGCATTATGTAACGCATTTACTGATTTGTTTTCGATGATATTCTGTAGTGCAATGCAGTTATTTGGCAATCTTAATGTGAGATTCAGTCAGATTCTTATGGACACAGTGTGTGGTTTGTGGTTGGAGGTGTGGTCCAGTCCAAGTTTTACAGAGGAAAAGAGGAAGAAAAAAGACAAGATGTAAAAAACGGACGGAGGAGATGAGAGATATTAAAGGCAAGAGAGGGGAGGAAAAGAAATGAGAGAGTGTTGTGGTGAGGTGGAGCAGCTGGTGGGGGCTGGTAATATTCTCCAGGTAGAATGTGATTGGACAGGGTATGAAATATGCCATCCTCCAGGAGGGGGTGTGTGGGGAATGGAAATAAGGGCATCTTCATATCCTTCGTTATTGTTCCCATGGTGATTACACTGAAGTGTCACTCCTGAGGTAGTAAACAGGGTGATGGATGGATGGATGGATGGATAGATGGATGAATGGATGTTCTATTAATCATTATGTTTTTGCCACACCGAGTGTAGCACAGTACATAAATTCAGGTATTACCCATATTTTATTGCTCAACCAATTATTCCAAATACTGCTGATGGATGTGCAGCGTTCGGCCTTTTTCCAGTAATTGCCTTGAAACCTGTGATAACTGCCACTTAAGTCATGTATCACAGCACCTTTTCTAGTGCCATAAATTAAATCATGCTGCTAATCAACAAACCTCCCTCTGCCACTGTCCTCACGGCAACATGGATGTAATAAAGTGTGTGTATATGCCTGCATGCACGGAATAGTAGGTACTTAGATAGATTTGTGTGTTTAGTGCACCCTGCTGCAGCCCAGTTGTGTGATTTTAATAACTTTGAGCATATTTTTTTTTCCTTTGAGCTTTCCTGTTCTTTATTACCTTCCTGTTTAATTCAGGACAAAGGTCACAGTGCTTACCATTTCCTGCCATAAATGTCAACATCAGAGTAACACACGATGACAAGGTGACAAAAACTCAAGGGGCAAAGGGTGTATGGGTGTGTGTCAACACACAGCGTCAACGACACACAATGGTTCATTTGTTTAAAATGAACAAAGGAGATATACAGTATATGGTGACTGTTGATTTCCTCCACATTTTTCCCCAAATCCTGTGTGTTAACAAATGGAACGAGGACTTTTTGAGGCAGCTGTGTGCCAGATGTTTGGTGATGTTACACTGTGTTAATTACCTAAATGATTCAGTCAGTGTCTGTAGCATTCCTTTCACTGACAGATGGGAAGCAGTATGCAGGACATTAGTCTGTTTGGGATTACACATAACTGGATTACTGTTAAAATTAAGTAATGTAGTTTCATAAACAAAGCAGTTACTTATTTGAGTGGGCAGCGTAGTTGTTCCTAATTACCACCACTTTATAGCACATTACGTTAGTATAACTTTGCAAACTTGAATCTGTTGCAGCTTTAGTTTGCACAACCATATTATATTAAGTGTTATGATTAATATTTTACGTGCACACTAGAGGCCCTCCTTCAATCAGATTAAGGATTCCTGATTTGTCCAGTCAGAATTTTATTATCCTTGCCCAAAGTGCTGACAGACAAGAGCACTTTCTGTGAGTGATTAAAAATTAAGTATTTCTCAGATGGGCTGCCCAACATTTAATCAGATGGGAATCTCCAGACAAATGAGTTTCCTTTGAGAGAGATCGTTTCATGCCTGACAGGGCGGCCCGCTGGTTAAAGATTCTCATAATTTAAAGGTCACCAGTTTGGTTCTTGTAATGGTATCTCTCAAAGACATTTAACTCTTTCAGGTGGCCTCTACCTGCTCTGTCTCTGCATCAGTTTATGAATACCTTGTCATTGCTTTACGGGATCAGTGATAGTTGGTCTGGAGAAAAGGTCAGAATTAGTACAACACCTCATTTTTTACCTTTTGGGTGATGATCAGCCAGAATCAGTTAGTTCAAACACCTATTTCTTCATTCATTTGATTGACACTAATTGTTGACTTAGTAGAAGAGCGCCATGTGATTTTACACTGGACATGAACACAGAGCTTCCTGTCAGTGCATAAAAACAAATTTACAAGAGGAGAGATGATTTTTACAATTTTATCACAGACATCTGGAGTTAACCAAATGGACAAATTATCTCCTTGATTGCATTTACTTACGTTCAAAATACAGAAGTGGCAACAATAGATATAAAAACCATCGATATATTATCAATACAATTTGCCAAATCCCAGAAACAAATTAAAATCAATTAAAAATCGTTAATAATAAACAAAAAACAACGTAGTTTTGCCAGTAGCTTTTGGCTATATCCTGTTTTCTTCTTCATGGTCATTCACTATAGGTGGCTGTGGGATACAGTTGAAAGCTCCATTAAGTGTTAAGTAAGTGAGTTTTAATCAAATCCCTTTTAATCTACATGTTACTCCTCATTTCTGTTATTATGAACGACTCTTCTCACTGCTCTGGCACAACTAATTATATTACAGTATCTGTCTTTACCCATTTCTTACTCAGGGCTCTTCTAATTTTTGCGGTTTACCAGTCTACATGCTCTGATGAACGTTAATATAATCTGACCTCAAAATCATGCAGACAGATGAATGCATTGATTATAAAAACTTTTCTTACATAGCACCTACTCCACCATTATTTTGTATCTATCCTGATGATGAACTTGGTCGGGTGTTGGAGCAGGCAGTGCTGAGGGCAGCTAAGATGCGAAATGTGAAGCTTGTAATTGAGACGTATAAAGTAAAAGGTCAGCGTGGCCTGTTAAAACTTAATTGCCTGAATTTAGTTACGTAACTGGAAAGGCAGGCGACGATGCCCTCTCTTCCTTCAGCGAGTCGTTCTGATGCGTTTTTCGACTCGGTTCAGACATTAGGCGCTGCACAGTCCAGTCTGAGGTTTATATAACCCAACATGGCCGCTGCTTTTGTGAAGCGATGCAGGAGAGCGAGAGGAAAAAAGAGAGAGGGAGAGGACTGGAAGAGATCAGAGCAGGGAGAGATGGAGTAAACATGATGCATAAATATACGTGTTTCTGATTCAACATACAAATTGTATCTGCAAAATAATGGAAGGATCTATATAAACTGCCCACTAAAAAATGTAATAATAAAAAGGAGCAGGGCTTTATGATGCAGCCATCGATCTACGGACGTAAACACGACTGAATCCATCCACAGAGATGAATGATGCAGATGGATCTGTATACCACCCAGGGAGGCTTTAATGATTCAGCCCATAACGTGCTGCCTGATTTTGCCAGTAAAAAAAAAAAAAAACTTCATATGCTGTGTATGTGCCACGATTGTGTGTGGCCAGCAGATGTTGTTGTGAACATCTCTGGACAGACGAGGGAATGAAGCAAACACGGAGGGTACATCGGGACCTCCGAGGCAGAATGTCAACCAGATTGATCGCTCAGTCACCAGGATGAGACACGTCCAGGTGGGCGAAGCCGTCTGTCCCACAAGAAACACAGACTCTCGCCACGTACTCGATCGGTGTTTACCTGACATCTTGCTGTGGACTTGGATTACTTTCCCATGTAATATTTTGCGGTGGTGGTGATTCAGGATAGTGTGACTGTGGTTACATTTTTATTGACATTTTGGGCATTTTTTGTAGCAAGAAACAGTGGTCTTACAAAGATACCTAAAGGTGTGTTGTTCTTTACAAGCAATGTATTGACTGTTCTACCAATAACACTAATCATTACATACAGAAATAGGAGTTGCACCTCATAAAAGTCCATTAACATAGCTTGGTTTGCGAGTCAAGATGTATATTTTCTCCCTCAAAACTACAAGTTTGACCTTTAAGATTAGAGAAGTAAGCTTAACTAAACAAAGCTTGTAGCATTACGCAATACTGAGGAAATCAGTCTGCTACCTGTTTTTTCTTCTCCTGCAATACAATGTTTTTTCTCACTCTCACTCTTGTACTGCAGAGGCCGGAGATCCAACAACCCTTAAGAGGGTTCTGACAAAGTCAAGATGCCTTCACACCCGCCACTGCTAAATGAACTTGGGGGAGGCAGAAACAAGCTGTAAACACAACACTGACATGTTGTCACTTTATAAAGTTAAATAAGGGAAACAGTTTACATTTACTCATTCTGTACAGCAGATACAGAGCAACAGGGAAATATCTGACTCTTTGTAGCAGCTAAACGTGTGAACAAGATGGTTTCTAACTTTGTCTGTCTGCTTTTTTGTGGTAGATTTGGTGGTAGACGAGTAGACTTGGATGATAATTTAAGACCCTCCAGAACAATGGACCAAAAGAGTTTAAAAACTTTGCAAAGCTGCAGTTTGGTGTTGACTCACAGTGGGATCGGCGCTACTTGTGGCCCGGTCATATTTTAGTCATTTGATTCAGTGATGATATCAAAAATATCTCTTAAGGAAGCTTTATTTAGATGCACATAGTTTTTTTTTTATCTCCCTGAAGTTATGCATAAAACATATGTTGCTTCTTCTTTTCAACCCAGTAGCTCAGTAGTCATTCATCTTTATTTCCCCCTGGCTACTAAAGGTCATTACCATAACAGGATTGCCTCTTAGCTAGAAAACTGTGGAAAGGAATTATATTTGATTCTTTATGAGGTTTTAATAATTTCTCAAGCTAAACTTGGAAGCTAGTTTGTGAGGATGTCTTGTAGACATATCCGCTGATAATCTCAAACTCATCTGACACATGACAAATTGTTTCAAGATCATCTTCAGAGTTGGCTCCCAGTAATCCTACATCTGGAGATGCCCCCGCTGTTTGTGTGGTGATACTAGCGTCTCATGACCCACAGAGGGTAGGAAAGGATCACAGCTACAGGGCTAAAGGCTGTTTATGTCTCTCTGTGGCTAATCCTCCGAAATCCCAGCCAACCCTGTGTCTGAGACCGGCATTCCTCCGCAAACATCAGTCGCCTTTTTCCTTCCCATTCATTCCCCAACAAACACACACTGCTGCTGCAAGAGCTTCTTAATCCTCCATTATACCGCCCGCAACAGCAAACAGAGACCTGGGAGACAGCAGCTCCCAAATGGCTACCCCCCTTGGTTTTATTTGTTTTATTGTATGACTTTTATAAATATGATCCAATTTCATTTCGGCCCTTTTGTTACATGCCACGCTTTTTGTGTTCTCTCATTTTGCAGAATACGTTTCACATTTTGTACCTTTGGGCTTTTAGCTTCTGTTGTTATCCAGAGCGACTTGATGCCAGCGAACCACTTTGCTCAAGGGCATCATGACAGGACAAATGCCCATTGACGGGTGATATATAGCCTACAAATATAAACAGGAATGAATTGCTTTTGAATTAGTCTGAGTTTGTCTTGAATAAGTCATAACGCAATTAGCAACCCTAAGTAAGCCTTTGTGGCTAAGCCTTTAAATTTTCGGTCAATATTGGGCCGTCTCAGCCTCCAGTCAAATGATGCTTATGGTGATTCTGTCTAATCCCTCATTTACCAGTACCAACTGTTCAGAGAGCTGGCAGGGGTTCAGAGAGAGGAGCATGCATGTATGATGTTGTAGATGTTTGTTCTTTGATAAAACAACAGTCGCACATCAAATTATCCAAGTTGTCCCAAAGCTTGGAGACGGTTTGTGCCTCAGTGGATCCATCTATCCATCCTAACAGTGTTTCCTTATGTTTTTGTCTCTCTTCCAGCCCTCCCCGGATTCCCACTAGGATCTTCTCTTCCTTTTTGGAGACCTTCTCCACCCCCCACATCCAGCAGCCATGGCAGATGACGCGGACATGCGCAATGAGTTGTCAGACATGCAGCAACGTGCTGACCAGCTTGCCGATGAGGTGAGAACAGCAAAGCTCGCTGCATCACATTGGTTTGACTTATGATGGTGCACAGACACGAAGGCATACTGACTCACAGAGACCTGACCTGAGTACAGTCAGACATAATCTAAGAAGTTGGATGAAGAATATATAGGGTAAAACTATTTTTTATTTAAGAAAATACAAGCCTCAGTGCATTCTTATAATATGAAGGATGTTTTTTTACCATAACCTCAAAATGAAACAGTTGCAGAGGAGGTGCTTAAATCCTCTAACGCATAATAATAGAAATTATACAGCACCATGTTATTGTCTGCCTTCGGCTCTGGCTGTTTGCTTGTGTGCGTGTGCGTGTGCAGGTGACTTTACAGAACGTTGCATGGTACCATCTTGAGTGTGTGTTTGTATGTATATCTGATTTGTGTGTGAGACACAAATGTGTGTGAATGTACAAATCTGATTGTGCGAGTGCCTCCGTTTTCATGTGTAGGAATGTGCCACAGACTTTGTGTGTGTGTGTGTGTGTGTGTGTGTGTGTGTGCGCGCAGATCAGCCCACACCCCTCCAGCTTCACATATGACTCACACTGGCACAGCTGAGCAGAATATTAAACACTCACGCACACATGCATGAACGCAGGGCATGCACAAAATGGCGGTGTCAGAATAACAGTTTTCGTCTCTGTTGCATTGACTTACATGAGCTCTCAGATCCACAAAGAGGACAACAGCTCATGTAATACCCATGTCAGATCAAAGAATATGAGGACAAGCTCTAACTGAGCAGTGCGACTTTTTTTTTGGAGGCCTGACCTCAGATGAAAATAAGAAAAACAAGCAAAAAGGAAAGATGAAAGAATGATGGGAAGAGATAAGATGAAAATGAAGAAGAAGAACAGAAAGAAGAATGGCTACATCAAAAATGGCCGCTCAATCTAAGGCTGAGCCCCATTTGATTCCTTACCCAACCCCCACTGCTCCGGGAGAGCGCCCGTGCTCGCAGCGAGCACAGCGAGGCGAAGCTGTGTCATTGTAAGAAGGACGAGATATCACAGAGCGCCATCCCTGCCGAGCGGCTCCAGCCAGCGAGCTGAGCTCTGCAGCCTCACGCTTGTTAGAGAGGGAATTGAAACCTGCAGCTACATATCTATCACCACACAGGCTAATAATAGACATCCAGCAGTCAGGGATGAAGGGATAGAGAGGAGGAATCAAACAATGCTTTTTTTTTTAAAAGAGTGTAGTTATTTTTATTGGCAGAGCCGATGTTTTCCCGAGTAAATCACTGGTGGGTTACTCGAGCTCAAACGTGCCTTAAAGCACTTCAAATTTAGTTAGCAGTAATTCTTCAATTGATTCCTAATGAGAAAATAAACTCCTTAGAAAATCATCACTGTTGCTGCTACTTTTGAATTTCCCTTCACAAGGTGGGACATATATTCTACAGTCAAAGTGCAGACAGTCTCTGTGAGGTCACGTTGAGTTCATGTTGATAAACGTCAGATATTGATCCTTCTCGTGTCCTGCTGATTGTTCAAATTGACTCCACTTTGTTGTGATACATGCTCGCTTATGCTCAATTCAATGAGAGCACACACACACACACACACACACACACACACACACACACGATTGTGTAGGCTTATTCGCATTATTTGCTATCCGCTGTAGATGTAACACTACTCATAAAAACCCTCCTTTTTGTAGCTGTGTGAATGTGTCCTGTGATCTCAAAAACTAATCATGTCTTTTATTTGTCCACAGTCACTTGAGAGCACTCGTCGTATGCTACAGCTGGTGGAAGAGGTAAGAAAAACCCATAACACTTTGAATCATGGCTCTGCGTTGTTTCTCATCACAGTAATGAAACCTAGGACGAAGTATGACAGCAAGAATAGGAAATGAGTGCAGTGACACTGGAAGTCGTCATCTCTGATATACTTTGGGCAAAGTTCTGCTGCACAGGACAAACTGATACGCCGTTTATTCTGTCAGAAGAAAGAAATGAATCCATTGAGTCCAGGGTACAATCAGGGAATTATCTTTTAAAAAGGAAAAACTGCAGCAGCCTGTTCAATTCTTACAGTTGTAGGAGTTTAAAAATTACAGTTAAGAGGCTATTGAATTGTGTTGCTTTTGGTAATTTGGTAAAGGAGGAGTGAGTCCAACACTGAATTAGTGTAGTTAGAACCAATGTTCACATTCATTTCGTGCACAGCTGGTATTTCGAGTGCTTGATTCAGAAATACTTACGTTTACAGATGGGAGCATTTACAATTTACAAATTACAATGAATTATTTAGTCCTGCTTTAATTGAGGGATGGAGGCTGCATTAATAAGACAGTTTTACACAATGTCCACATTATTCCCTGTTTTCAACTAAAGAATGCTGCAGTTCACAATAACTGCTTGATAGAGAAGCTCAGTATGTAACAACACACATGAAGCGTACTAGAGGAGGACAGTACTGTAGGTTGTCTTACAGGACCGGAGCGGACTGGTACAGTGAGGACAATAAGAATCTCATTGTTATCTTCAGATGCATGGGTGCACTGTGGGAAATCTGTAACAAGTAGTCAAATAATGTAACTCGACTGGTGGAAAAAAGTAATGGGACTTTATTTCTTCTTACAACAGGGCTAAACAAACTGAAAATTAAAACACTGCTGCCATTTTTGTATCTCAAATGAATCTAATAATGACAACATTAGAAATATTTCAGGAGATACACTTTTGCTATCTTGAGCTTGGTGGGAGACTGATTCCCCTGTCAAGTTAAGCTGGAGCCAGGAAACCATTAGCTTAGCACAAAGACTGGAAGCAGGGGGAAACAACTCACCTTCTCTGTCCAGATGTTTCAAAAGAAATCCACCTACTAGCGTATTTTAAAGCTCAGTAATAAACACCATTATTCCTCATTTATTTAATCTGTACAAAACCCAAAGTGTAAAAAACGTTTTTGGTTGTTTAGGAGTTAAGTACCAGAGTATTTCTTGGCTGGGCACAGTTTCCAGTTAGCTGTTTCCCCCTGCTTCATCTTTAGATAAGGTAACTGTCTCCTGACTCTAGCGTCATATATAATGGAAAGACATCGTAAGTCATATCAACCTTTTTCAGTAATAAAGAAAACAAACATATTTCCAAGAATGTCAAACTATTTCATGAACATTGTTATTATTAAAAGAAAAAAATGTAGAATCTGACTCAATCGATCTCAATCTATCTCAATCCACAACAGCATTTTCAAGACAGGAAAAGCTTTTGGTCCAGGTGATGAGGTGCCGGCCACTTTATTGATTTCTGACACTACTGAATCTAAAGTCAAGAGTTGGCTTCAACATGCGCTGTATTGTTCTGTTCTAAGTGCCTGAATCCATTAGTCCTGTCAGGCTGGACAGAGGGAAGCATGAGTCAACTGAGTGATGGCGTGAATAACACGTTATAGGAAAGGAACTAACGTCAGAGAGAGCGCATACACACACACATTTTTATTTGCTCATGTAACATTCATGCCAATAAATGATACTGTAATAAACGGAGGGTGAAAGATGAGGAGAAAGAGAAACGGAAAGGATGAGAGCAACACGCCAGCGAGCAGACGGGGGGAAGGAGGGAATAAAAGGGAGAGTGAAGGACAGAGGGAGAGAAAAGGCATGGACAGCTGGGGGGCGGGGTTGTCTGACAAGCTCTCGGCCCACATCTCAAGGTCATATTGATCATCAGTTGACATATCACACCGTGCAGCTCCAGCCCTACTACTGTACTGCGGGTGTGGAGGTACTGAAGGAGGGAGACAGGAAGAGAGAGAGGAGAAAGTTTACAGCTCCTTCGGTTCAATAGTCGGTCAGAGAATTAGAGGAAGGGACAAAACGAGAGAAAAGAGCCTGAGGGGGCTGAAAGATATGCAGAGTGAATACAATCATTATTTTAAAAAAAATCCTAGTGGAGACAGCAATAGCTCTCCACTACTAAAAACATCACTGGGTGAGAAAATGGAGGAAATGAGGAAGACAGTCATCAGTTTAGTGATTACATAAGTCATTCTTCCTGCTTTGATGAAAATTAACGCAGGAGGAACTTCATTAACAAATTGCTTTTCCATTACCACACAAATAGCTAATGTGAAGCTGGAACTCACTACTCTGTAGATAACATGCAGTTGCATTCATGACACTTAAGAGATGTGTGGCAGTATGATAGCAATCTCAACATAGCAACAATATTAGTTATTTTTTCAGTATTTTTGAGTGAAAATTTGTTCTTATTTGTCTAAATTTGCCCCTCTGCAGTGTATAAAATGTATAAATCTGTAACTGGGTTTGAAGCGACAAGCTCCACTGAACCATCTTCAGTCCTTGTACGGGATCATGTGTGATTCCGGTTTCCCGAGGGACACATTTCGACTTCTTTGGAATTTCTCTCGGACGGAGACTTGCTGGATTACAGAATAATTGCTCCCCTCTCGCCTCTCGAACATCAATGTGTAGCTTTCCTCCCAAACTGCTGAGAAGGCAGGGGGGATGTGTGTGTAATGGCGTGTAAGTGTGCGCCTGCACACTGACACAACTTAATCTTATTTATGCCTATCAAGCCGAGCCAGGTGCCAAATCTTAGTGCAGCATTACTGAGAAGCACAGAGGAGGAAGAGTTTTGTATGAGCAGGTGCAGCTATCTTCCTCCTCTTCCTAAAGCTGTTTCTACCTGCATCAAAACCTGTAGCCTACCCAGCCCATCAGTGACTAATAACTTTACTGTTGAATGCTCATGTATCAGTCAGGGAGGATTTCAAATGAAACTCTTATAGCTAAAGGAAAACAGAAAACCAACATTTTGAATTTGAAGGATCGTGGAAGGATTGTGGTGGTCTCACTTACAGTTTACAAGCAGCACTAATGCAAGGTCCAAAGGTCTAACAGTTGCTGACTCTTAGTCAGAAGGGGTGTTGGGATCCCATGTTATTAATTGCTTCATTTGTAGAAGGAAATTCAGTGACAGGGCTCTCATTTTAATGAGATCTCCCCTTTGCTGTTAGCATTATTATTGTTAATCTCCTGGGAGCTATTTCCATGTTTCCTGGTTGGGTGTAATAGCCAAATGACCTTTGCTCTTTCTAATCAATAAGGAGGCTACATGCTGATGTTGGGGGAGCAAAATATACTAAATTTGTTCCTTCAGAAGGACGGGAACATCAACAAAGGAATCCCAGGGTATCAAAGTGTTAAAATTAGATGCTGTTTAGCTTTTCTGGGAACATGGTAAAGTATTGACATCATAAGTATTTTACATTTTCGGAGAACCTGTGTGTTATTCTCTACCTTCACTATGATTTTAAGGTGTGTGCTGTGGATATAATTCAACATTTTGAGGAGTAGTTTGCTTTCGATTTGCATAAAGTCAAGAAGCAAGCTAGCCTGCCTCTCTCCAAAGGTTAAAATGATATCCTACCATGACCTCTAAGGCAACCCAATTAACATATTTTAGTTAAATACTCACAACAACTAAAATATAAAAACAACAAATTGTGGTTGGGCTCTTGACTAGCTTTAGCCAAGCTAGCTGTTTCTCCAAGCTAACCACCTGCTAGCTCTAGCCTCTTATCTTCTTATTTAGGGTACAGACATAAGAGTGGCATCAATCTTCTCATCTAACTCTCAGCAAGAAAGAAAATAAGCATTAAAAAGTATCAAAATATTCCTTTATTCGTGTCATGTGTGTAGCTCTTTAGTTGTGAAAGAGCTATATGGCTTCCTTAGTCTTTAGCCTTGTCACCACTGTTAATTTAAAGGCGAGCAGAGGAAGCCTCGGCTGTCCTCCCTCTGCCAGCTACACATTTAATTGTCTTCAGTCCCTGTGTTTTATTGCATTAGAAGAATTTAATATCAAAGAATATAAAATGGAAAGAAAGAGCGGGGAAGAAGAGGCTACTGACGCTGGTGAAAAGTGATAAAGGAGAAAGTGGAAATTACTTATGACACATATGATTCAGTAACCACTGTTTCCCTAAGCTGTTATGGCCTGATTACTGACCTCTATTTCATTTTGTCTTTCCCCTCTCCCTTTCCCCTCCCTACTGCCTGTCCTTGGGGAGTAGAGCAAAGATGCCGGTATCAGGACTTTGGTTATGTTGGACGAGCAGGGAGGTAAGTCTGCAAGAGTTTAGTTACAACACGCAGCTATTAATAAAGTTATTCACATTCAACAAAGCTGCTATAATGATTGTGCATTAGATAATTATTATATTCACATGCCAGCAGCACCACAGGTGACAATATTATTTGAAGATAATGTTGCTGTTAAGTTTATAGTATCGAAACACTTGTGAATGGATGAATTGTTTCATATGCAGTTGCTTGTTTTCATTTTAATGCATTTCCAAACTAATTCATTTTTTTCCAGCTTTTTTTTCTTAAGTAATAATTTCTGATTGGGGTTTTGATTTGACACATGGTTTATTTTGATTGATACAGTACCAGTTTAACTTTGGGGTAATTTTTCTTTCTTTCAGCTTCCTTTAACCTTTTTTTCCTTCAGCTAACATGTTTCTTTTTGATTTGCCTAACTGCGTTTGATTTGCCAGCAGCTTGTTTTTTTTCTTCATTAGCTAACAAAGACAGCGAAAGGAGCTCTTGAAAGTGCCAAAACATTAACAGATCCAGTGAAGAATATTAATGCCATCCACTGCAGTGCCAAAACCCTACAGCTCAACATCAGGATAAATTATTTCCCTCTCCATAATCAGGTTGGGTTAACGTGTTTGTGCCTGTGGCAGCCAGTGGCAGGGTGACTTCAAGGCTGTTCTTAGATCTGTTTGTGCTTCCCCAAAATCACTGAGGAAAATTGATAGGATGTTAAAATTATTAACTTGCAGCCATGTTGGTGTCGCAGATTTAGTAACCTTGAATTCAGTGCCAACAGATTTTACATTTTACCACATCATTTACAGCGAATGAGCCCTAATACCAGTGGCAGCAAGAATAACACCTGCCCATGAATATGCCCCATTATATGGCACAGGTCCCTTATTATTTATTACAATTTGGCTTACCTGTCTTTACTCCTTTGCTTCTAAATACTACTGGAGCTGTAAATGTCCTAGCAGGCCAGAGAACAGCTGATCAGACCCTGCCACCCTGCTGACAATCCAAAGCTGTAAAAATATAAAAGATGGATCAGAAAAACGATCGATTTAGCTGGTAAAGACAAAATACTCACTTTCTCTGTCAGCTCATATACTGCTTTGTACAATCCCTGATTACATGCAGTTTGTTAAAGAACAAGCCCAGTTTAAAGTCAGTGGTTAGAAGTGTTTAACATCAGCTAGTTGAAATTGGTACTATGAAAGTAGGAATGAAAAGGTACTTCACTTCAAGCTTCACTTGGCTCTGGGGGAGACATGGGCCCTCAACTCTCCCATTGGCCGGGGGGCATGTAAACTCACCAATCCTGTCAGCGGGAGCCTTATTTGTACCGTTGTGGTTGTTCACTCAGGGGGATGAAAGCTCTATCCCTCCTCTGACTATCCATTTATTCCCTCATCCGTAGTCTGTCCTCAGCACTATTCTGCGCCCACAGGGTCACTCCTCAAAAACCAATTGCAACGGCTGACTAGACACACAGGAGGCTGTGAGCCTGAGCTGACCTCTGACCCCGTGTTATTGACTTTTGTGTAGGCAAAGCTGTGGAGCACTTGACATTGGAGACAGTTATTAAAGGATGTAGAGGTTTGCTTTAGGTGAAATAAAATCTAAACTTTTAGTGACCATATTCTAATCAGTCTTTAATGAGTGCAGCATGTTCAATGCCGTTACCCCACTTCACGCTAGTAACACTGACTCAACATGGATCCTCTCTCAATTGAATATATTTACATAAATGCATGGCAACCAGGGATTTTACAAATCTGAAAAAGTCAATGAACTAGTTTCTCAGTCCGCTCCATATTTAACTGTGCCTCACCCTTTCACACTCTGCCTGCACCGTATTTCCTTTAATCAGGATTGAAATCCTTGTGCCGTGGAACAGTCACCAACCCACCATCCACCACATCAGCATGACAAAGGCCTGACGCTCATAAACCAGAATACAGTCATATTTTAGATCCTTTGAGTTACCTTGACGATGTACAAAACCAGACAAAGCAACACAGGCAGGTTTTAGCTAAACAAGTCAGTTCCTCCAGTCTCTCCAACGTGGCAGCAAAATTTGACAATCAAGAATAGAAGCAGCTTCTTAAAGGGTCCCCTACTTAAAGAGAGTATACGACACCACGCGCATGCCTTGATCCACAGCCCTTAAGGCCTTGTCACCACTCAGATCTATTCCAGTAACTGTTATGGTTCATGTAGTAGCTTCGGGGGCTCAGTCAGACCAGAGCAGATGTTATATTACACGGCAATGTAAAGCTGCTCATATGTTGTCACTTGTTGGCATTGTTTCAACCAAAGCTATCATTATTTTGCCTTAAATTAGTTCAATATCTGAATAGCAAAAAGGAATTGGTTTAACTCAGCGTCCTAATTCTTACAACTAGAGTCACTAGTCACTAAAGTAAATAGCTCTCAAAGGAGATTTCTTTGCTTTAGTCTGATGAAATTTAAAAATATTTGCTCTGATACAGTTGCAAGGATCTGAACTGCACTTTGACACTTAGCATGTGTTACGAGGAATAGTTTGGCATACTAAGGAAATCATGTTAATTAACTTTGCTTGCCAAGAATTAGATGAGAAGATGGATACCACTCTCATCTCTGTATCCTAAATATGAAGCTAGAGCCACGAGGCAATTTGCCAAGCTTAGCATAAAGGCAGTAAATAGGGGGAAACAGCTGTCTTCGGTCTGTCCAGAGTTAACAAAACAAAAACTCCCTACTAGCAAATCTAATAATTTATTATTTAATCCATGAAGAAATCAAAATATAAGAACAACAAGTAGTTTCCTTCTACTTCCTCTGGAAAGCAGATTTGTTTATGCTAAGCTAAGCTAGCTGTCAGTTGCCTCTTGCTTCATATTTAGCACACAGAAATGTGAGTGATATTGATATTAACATCTAACTCTGTAGCTATGAAACAAGTGAGCATCTTTCCCAAAATGTCAGACTGTTCCTCAACATGAATGTTGAAAGATTTCTTTCAACTGAACTGAATTACACTGACAAACTATATTTACTGGCATTATTTGGTTTGCTGTGTTTTTTATATCATTTTCTGGCCCAAAAATTCAGTTCGTGCAGATGATTGTGTTTTATCCCACCAAATCTAGCACTCAGTAGAAACTTAGTTCAATCTGAATATCTTGCCCTGACACACACATGCACACACACACACACACACACACACCCCAGGGTACGCACACGACTCAGTTACTGCTCATCATAACTCATATTTCTGTCAATCAGTCAATGAAATTCATTCCACTACTGTCATCCCTTTGTCCTGACCAGAGCAACTCGATCGTGTTGAAGATGGCATGAACCATATCAACCAAGACATGAAGGAAGCCGAGAAAAATTTAAAAGATTTAGGGAAATGCTGTGGGCTTTTCATATGTCCATGTAACAAGTAGGTACTGACAATGTGCCCCAAAGGTTCTTTACATATGTGGTGGCGTCCAGTTTTTCCTCTTTTTTTTTTCTTTTTTTTTTTTTACTTTCTTTTGTCACAGTGAGTGTCTGAAGTTGTTGTCTTCTCTCCTTTGTCCTCTCTTTATCTCTCTCTTCCTCTCCTCTTCCTCCCTCTCTCTCTCTTCTCGTGCTTCGTTCTGTGGGGGATAAATGACTTGTGTTTAATCAGAGCAACTGGAGCGCATCGAGGAGGGAATGGACCAAATCAATAAGGACATGAAGGATGCAGAAAAGAATTTGAACGATCTAGGGAAATTCTGTGGTCTTTGCTCCTGTCCATGTAACAAGTAGGTGCTGCTTGCCTGCCTGCCTGCCTGCCATTCAGAAATAAGAGTAAATATCTAAGAAATTAATAAAATAGCCGAGGTAGAAGTGACATCACGATGGCCATCAGCCAATAGTCCGCTCTGAATAAACACTGACTCCGCCCCTTTCACAGCTATATGAGGTGAACACAGGAGGATATGATGTACTTTGACATACTTTCTCGCACACACACTCTCTCTCACACACACACACACACACACACACACACACACACATTGTAATTAAAGCCGAACTGAAATTAGTAATCTCTTCACCTTTCTAGTTGCTTTCCCATGGCAGTGGTAACATTTTGCTTGTAGACGCGCTGTTAACTTCATGGTGTGCTACTAAATTGGGTGTGTGACATAGTCCTGTTCAGTTTACTAAC
The DNA here is from genome assembly GCF_021018895.1 of Seriola aureovittata. Taxonomy (NCBI): domain Eukaryota; kingdom Metazoa; phylum Chordata; class Actinopteri; order Carangiformes; family Carangidae; genus Seriola; species Seriola aureovittata. Next base: position 4,523,673 of record NC_079382.1, read on the forward strand.
ATTGATACAGGACGTTTTCTTTTCTTTTTTCAACTAGTGTTGTTTATTAACTTTTATCGATTACAACATTCCAAGCTAAACTAACTATCTCCCACTCAGGAAGTGGCATAGCATTAGTGGTCTCTCTTTGGGTCCAGATGTGATGATGGTAAATGACCAGACCGTCAAGACTCACAGCAACGAGCAAGTCTCTGCGAGTCACAGAGTAACGTATAGTAGGGAGTGCTCAGTTCACAGATGGCGAACGTCAGCCCTCAAGCTGGTTAACCGCCTGTGCGTCTGATGTAACTGAAGTGATATAACAAACCAATTGTAGTATCTGCCCACACACATATTGCAGCAATCAGATTATCAATACTGTCACTGTCAGTTGTAACCAGAAATTCATGCCCTCTGACACTAATGTAGGGGGCGCTATCAAGACAGAAAAGTAAATCAAAATTGTAAATAAGTACACAAGTCAAAAGGACATATTTACTGATTACAGTTTCAGTTCGACTTTAATGCAACTTCAGACAGTGTATGCCGACTCCCACTGTAGATAATTGCGGGCACATGCAGCAGCCTTGGATTCTTACAGAGATTCTCCACTGGACTGGCCTCCAGAGATACAGTACAGTATCCAGTATCCCAGAGTTCATAGCTCCACAACTGGCAAGCAACACATAATCCGTTAGTCTGAGCCATCGCCACCTGATTGGCCACCTGATTGCTTCCAAATTACCTACTGTATCATTGACCATGTAAACACTCTATTCAAACTTATGTCTTTCCTGATGCTGTTGTGCAGTGGAACCAGACATGTGCAAACAGACTGACAAAACCCAAATCCTATACAGCCAATCTCAAAAAGTTCAGTCCTCCACATAAGCTCTCCTCCACTCAGCCAAGGCCATGGTTCATCAATAAGTGCCTCTCTTAACACCCTTCTACCAAGTGCCCTTCTCCAAGTGCCCTATTCTCTAAGCTTCCACTTCTCCAAACACCTTTATAATGGGAGTCATATACATGCAGGTGTAGCCACTGTAGAAGTCCCTCTTCTAACATTTGTACTGATTTCTCCTGAAGAGGATTTTTTTTTTTAGTATTAATGCAAAGTGATGGAACAAGGGGACTTCTACAACTATATCTCTTTAGCTGTTGGCCCTATCCAACTGTAATTCAACTTAGCGTCAACTAAAAGAGCAGGGCTGGGGCTCCCGAAGCATCTTGGCACTCGGATCATTTTATATGTTGACCCAGTCTGGTAATTCAGTGATCTTGGTTCCAAAATGCCTTCGGTCAGCCTGGTCCAGGACTGTTTGACACTTCTCCTCATCTGCATGATCTCTATACCACCACCACAACGCTGTAACATCCAGTAGATCCTCACCTTTTTTCAGGAAACGAGACCTTTTTGTTCCCCTCCCACCCCACCCACTGAACACCCCCTCCCCCCACCTTCATTTTTGAACTACAGAGCGCCAATGACATGGAATGACTGGCGAGCATGACCCTCTGAATGCTCATGCATGCATGACGATGCAACTCATAACAGCAATGCTACACATGAAGATGCTAAGATCATTATAGTGCTGATATTAACAATGAAGATGATGTTGATGATGTTGATGGTGATGATGAACAAATCTTTTTATGTTTTATTTCCCGTGAGAAGTACGAAGCATTGTCTTATTTTGAAAAGGTCTGAGAAGAAGAAAAACATTGTTGACAAAAGAAATTACTGATTCAGATTAAAACAGATATGTCTCCAAAAAATATTTTGTATTTTTTACAGCAAAATTGTCAGTGTTGAAAACTATATTCATATAATTTGGCCTTGTGAGCACTAAAAACAGTTATTTGTGCCACTTTTAGGATAATCACAGACATAATTTTGTAATTTTATAAGTCAGACCAAATCCAAAATCATAGAGACAATTTGTTGCAGTGGTTTCATGAGAAGCAAACAAAGAAAGAATGGTTTAAAAAAGGAACCAAAGGGAGAATGCTACATGACAACATTGTCAAATGCTAGAAGGAATGCAGTGAACACATCACAAGGAGGCAGAAATGACAGTATGACACATTCAGAGGAAAAGAGAAAAACAGGAGTGATCTGTGTTGTTCCTGGGAGCTGGAAACTGGGTTAGGACACATGCGCAGTGAGATATTTTCGGGGATGTAGCCGTGTTTGTTCTGTAAAATGGGTACATCATGCCACTGAGCGTTCACTGTGTGGTGCCCTTGTCTTTACATGGCTCTGCGTGGTGATCCAGCCCACTGCTGCCTTGTTTTTCCCCCCTCTGGTTCTGCTGCAGTTTCTCTGCGGTGCCACCTCTCCTGCAGAGCGCTGTGCTGAATTAGCCTTCATCCTGCACTGGCTGTTCAAAATTACTGTTCACTAAGCTCCCTCTCCCGAGGGGAACTTGCTTACATGTAGGTCAGCATATCAGATAGTGGCATGAGAGCCTGCTGGGAAGTTGACTCATACTGAATGCACATACAGATGGATGCTAGAAAGAAAAAATATTTTTTTTACATATTTTTGTTGGTTTTTTTTACCAAGAGAGACTCTTTATTCCTTCGTACATGCTGTTTCTTTAATCCCTTCAGCATGCAGGCTGTCTATCAGAATTAGCTGGCTGTTTTTGGTGCTTAATGCCTTCAGATTCTGGCTGTCTGCATGCGGCTGTGAGTGGATTTTGATTGGTAGATAGCTCAACTTGCAGGTCACTCAGGGAATGAATTGGATAGAATGAGTTCAGTTTTACCACGGGAATTGGCAATAGTCATAGGATCTAATCAGATCATCTCAGTTCAATCACAGTAAAGCTGATTAGGGAAGTGCATTATATCCATTCTGAGACTGTGGGGAAGCAAACTGCACAGGAGAACAAACTACATATCAATTGAAAGGAAAAGGGAGAGGACAGGAAAAGAAACAACCATATGTACAATATTATGCAACAAGATAAACAGCACAAAAAAAAGAACAAAGTAGGGAGAGAAAGAAAGGACTCAGACAAGGGTAGCGTGTATGTTCATGTCAGCATGGACAGGGAACTAAGCGAAGCCTTGCCTCAGTCCATTTCTATTAATAAAAGCAGTGTAGGAGGCTGAGCCATCGCCATCCCTGATACAGCTAGGATACATCCACACAGCACTCCAAGGTTATACAAAACCCAGCAACCGACACCACAACACAGGCAGAAGAAATGTCAGAGTGGTTAAAAGGTGAATGATGTGTGGCTATCCTGCCACCAAAAGTGCCTTAAAAGCTCTAGAGATGAAACAACATCTAAGAAATGAAACCAAGTCTCTAACTGTTACCTTCCTCTCTGTCCCGACTCTGTTGTGCCAAACCAGATGCTGAATCTGACGGTGTGAGATTTAACATTCAGAAAGCCAAGCAGCTCAGCTGTGATTGCTTATCGCGTTAGCACAGCTGTTTTTGTCAGCACGCTTTTCTACTCTTGAAACAGAAGCGGTGTTAGTGTCAAAATCCTTATCACGCTCTTCACTCCACTGCCTCACCGCTACCTGACACCTGAGCTTGCACAGAGCTGAACCTGGAAGAAAAGCAGTGACATTTAAATACACAAATCGGAGGGTGAGGAGTGAGGGGTGTGTGGAGGTGGGGTGGGGGTAACACTAGATGTAGGAATAGTTGAGCATGGTGTTATTCTCTGTTGACTCCCTCCAGTTTCTTGCTTTGTTTTGTTTCCTTTAGTCGTTTCGCAGTTTGTTCTCCACATTAATCGTCGTCCCTTCCAACAATGTGACAGTCCTGTACACTCTGTGTTGTGTGTCTGCCAAAAGCTCGTCTCTTCTCTGTTTTCTGTCACACTGGGACATTTAACTGTGGGAGTCGGGTGGGCTTCATCAATACAACAATACAGAAGTGCCAGTAGGATGGTTAGAAAATTAAAAAAAAAAAAAAAAAAAGGAAAGGATCCTAATTGCATGTCTAGATTATGCAGAACACGCAGATATGACTTAGCATACAAGGCTTGCCTGATTCTGAACAGTATGTTATACACAAGATATAACATCACACACATTACTATTTTGTAACAACAGAATGAGCCTGTATCAAACCCAAACTACCAACCAGTCCATGCCTGCTATGCTTTGCTTGACTTAATCTAGTCCCCACCATATATTTATGTGCTGAGTGCATGAAACCAAATAACCTTTGTGTCAGCTGATCACGCTACATACTGATATTTATATATTTATATATATATATATACGGTATATATGCTGGTGCAGTACCTCAAATCCAAGGCTCTCTTTGTAGATTTGACTAATGGGAAGCCAGCCTGGTTGAGGTAAAAGATACATCATACTGTCAAACTGTTGAGTAACTGTCCCTCCTCATCCTCGTTCCCGTCGCTTCCGGTGGCCAGGATGAAGAGCGGAGCCAGCAAGGCCTGGGGGAACAACCAGGATGGGGTTGTGGCCAGCCAGCCTGCCCGCGTGGTGGACGAGCGTGAACAGATGGCCATCAGTGGAGGCTTCATCCGCAGGTAAGAGAGGATTTAGGTTTCTGCATCAAAGCGCCAAAAGCTTAAAATGGATATACAAGGATGGATATAAAATGTAAATGCAATAAAAGCCCAAATAAAAGCGCTACTCATCATTTTTACACTTACACAAACAAACAAGATACAACATTTTAGCAGGAGGTGCTAGTTGGGAGTTTTTTTTACCTTCAGAAAGCCAGTTCAAGCTGTGTCCCCAGTCCTCTAGCTAAGCTAAGCTAAGCTAACAGTCTCATGGCTCCAGCTACATATTTACCGTACAGACATAACAATGGTATCAAACTTCAGCAAGAGAGTAAATATGTATTTTTCCAAAAATATCAAACTGTTATTTTAAAAGATGAAGCTTTTTGTTCTTTAGTGTAAAAATAAAAAGACAAAATCATCAATCTGAGTTTTGAACGTCAAGATGGATCCTCAAGTGTGAGAAATCCAGCTGCCTCACAAGGTTAATTGTTCTACCTATCTTATCTATATGGGAAGTCTGTATGTGGATCTTTAAGTTATAGTTAGCAAACTGAAGTTATTTACACGATGTAACACACAGTGCAGCAGTGGTGTTTACCAGGCTATAATAGTATATAATAGGTCACCACCATAGACAGTGTATGTGCATATTTCACTACATGTATAACTACCGTAATCATTAGGGACAAAGGAAAATGATAGATGAAGCTTCACATTTAAATTTTTATGTTTTCCCTCAAACGCTGCTTGTAGTGTCAGAAAAGGGAAAGATGCAGAGATGCAACAGATGCAGCTCTGTTTGATCAGACTCTGGTCAACAAAACCTTATTGTGACGTTGTGACATGATCACTGTGTATGGTCATTTAATATGGTCATTTTGTATTAATATGATCATGAATGCTGGAGTGGAGTTGTATGGATGTGGACTTAGAGTCATACAGTGTTGTAGCATCTTGAATGAAGGCGGGTTGGAGACATTTGTAATTGTCCTGAATCCTTTTTTTTCAAACTTAAGAGCTGCAACAAGATTAGTGGAGAGAGATAAAGTTATCTCCATTGTAGTAAACCAATCACATTGTCAACAATAAAGCTAACCATCGACATATCACACATACGTACATAAAACTTTGTGATTTACGCACGTGCTGGTTGGTCATGTGACATGACATACCTGCCCCTGAGCCTACACCTTTTACAAAGGCTGAGAAAACAGTACTAAATATCTCCTGATGATGTCATCAGGCTTACCTCTGTTTGGGCTTGAAGACTTTCAAATGTTTAACTTTCAAACTGCGTGTAACTGCAGGTATAACTTTGGTGATGTCACTATTCATCTAGGTAAGAATTTTATAAATAAATTAATGATGTTCCCATCAGCCTCAGCTGTTCTGTACTGTACTAGTTAGCAAATGTTAGCATGCCAGAATGCTAAACTAAGATGGTGAACATGGTAAACATTATACCCACTTCACATCAACCTGTTAGCAATGTTACTGTGAGCATTATAGTACAGCCTTACTGAGCTGCTAGCATAGCCTGGACTCTTGTTCAAACCTGTTTCTTGAAGTGCGGCACTACAGAATGAATGATTCAACAAAACACTACCTACAAACTACAGCTAAGATACTTTTTCCAAAGAAAATAATGGGCGAGTGTTTGACATTAACTAAAAGTCCTGTGGAGGTCAGAACAGCCAGTGCACATATGAAAAGGACACTGGAGAAAGCTGCAGTTAAGTGGAAATGAGGAGAGATGTAGAGGAGGTGAAGAGATTAATTAATTCCTCTCATCTTATTTCTACGTCAGCGTTTCCCCCTCAGGACACTTGTCACTGCGGTGAGAAGTGGATCCGGTGCTAACAGACACAGACTAGAGAAGTGAACATTTCCAACAAGCTGCTTAAACGTTCTGTTCAGTTAACCATCATTTAATATGTCGTGACAAGGTTTTACCAAAATTATAAGTTGATTAATTGACTTGGACCAGTACTTGTATCAGGTGACATTTTTAATGCTCTGGTGTCACACACTGTTTATTTAAAAATAGATTTTAGTGTCAGCATTATAAGCATTAGATAATTAAAGCTGAGCGACTAAAGCATAAAACAGAATATAAACTGCTGTGCAGAGGAATCTCCTCATGTCCAGATGCCTGGTCTGAGGTCAGACTCTGCTCCAGAGACAAAAAAGGATCAGAGGCGACATATGGACGAGAACATCACAGAGGGAGCAGGCAGCGCCTCTCTGAACCCGGTCAACGTGGCAATATGTAGTGTGTGTGACCTGGTGTTCCTGCAGACATAACCTCTTACCTTGAGTGTGTGTGTGTGTTTAGGGTAACAGACGATGCCCGGGAAAATGAGATGGACGAGAACCTGGAGCAAGTGGGCGGCATCATCGGTAACCTGCGCCACATGGCCCTGGACATGGGCAACGAGATCGACACCCAGAACCGCCAGATCGACAGGATCATGGAGAAGGTGCACACACGACGAGATCTAGATTTAACAGCTTTAACTTTTTCATATTCATTGCAGGACATTTTGCATGTAAACATTGCTTTGATCAAGTCTTACTGCATTCTGTTCGGATGAAGGTCATATACCTGAATATTTACCGTTAATTTCCTGATTTCAATTAATTACCTGTAATTACTTACTGCACTGAGATTAGGATCTTTTTTATTGATGCTTTGGTTAAGACATGAAGACAGACGTTTGTAAGCAGCATCTAACCTTGATTCATTCAGGAGAGGCTGACTGATCTTCACACATTCATACAACACACATTTGAATTACCTGTTACCTGAGGACAGATTTCAAAACCACCATTTAGATCCTGCCCTAGTTTCCCTCCACAGTCATATAGAGAGCAGCAGGACAGGCAAATTAAACTGTCCTTTTATCATATTCAACGTTAAGGAAAATCAACAGCATGAAATTTGGAAACAATGCCATTAAAGCAAGGACAAGTGATGGAAACACACATTTAAGTCAGATCTCTTCAACTCACTTTCGAAAATACATTTTGGGAAATGCACGGACCTGCTCTAATTTTAACAGTAATTAGAAATGTGTTCATTCACATTTTTCTTTCTACCCCTGTTATAAGTCACATACCATTTACACACAGTGTATTTGTCTCTATACTGGGATCTTGGCCAGGTCTCTTTTGAAAAGGTTATTCATAATCGGGGCCATCGCCAGACTCTGCAAGGAAGAAAAATAATGTTTTAAATTATTTGTATATTTTAGAATCAGTTCAGTCAAACTAATATTCCTCTCTTCTCTCTTTCCCTCCTTTTCCTCCACCCAGGCGGATTCCAACAAGACCAGGATCGACGAGGCCAACCAGCGCGCCACAAAGATGCTGGGCAGTGGCTAAGCGCCCTCTCCGAAGCGCGATCATCCCGGCGTCCCGCGCCGCACATCGACAGGCGCTGACATGCTTTCATCATGGTATTGACCTTCTAGGTTTGCACACATGCACATATCACCTCCCCTCCCCATTGTAAATGTTGTTCTGTGTGTCGTCTGTCCAGCTTTTTCAAGATGATTGTCCTCGTAAAAAGATGATTTCTTATACTCCGTATGTCATTCTTTCCAAAGGTTGTATATAGTGCTGACTTGATGGCTCTCTAGCTCACCTGTGAAGTTTTTATTCTCTTTATCAGAATATATATATATATCATATATTATTATATATCATATATAATATATATATATAAAAGTACACTGCTCTGGATGACAAGTATATAATAGGAATGCTATACAAGCTGTTTGTTTTTATTCTTTTTCCTTTTCAGTATCTCAGTATCGTCCTAGTAAAACTGTGTCATTCCATTTAGGCTACTGTCATGCTCCTTATTTTGGTGTTGTCACGACAAAAAGGCAGAAGACTGACGGAAAAACATGAGTAAAGATTTACTAAGTGACAGTGCAGATGTATGGGGATTGCAAAGAGCACTTACAATCAAAAGGCAGTCGTTGGTACATTTTCCTTCATCGCAATCATACTGTTCATACTGAGTTACTGTTTAGACAATGTGCAACTAGACTCTCTGTAGCTGTATTAGACATTGCATTCCAAGTGATGTGAATTGTGCGTTCTCTGCATGACAAATGGTAGATTTTAGTCTTATAAATAAAACTTGTCTGAAAAATATATATAAAAAACAATAACATGGCAGTAGCAAATTGACAAAACGCATGCTCAGTATTAGGACACAGTTGATCGTTCCATACTCCTGCAAGTTTGCAATAGTGCCACTCTTTCTGTCTCGATATATTTACCAACTGTGACCATCTCGTTGTACAATAATGCAAAAGGGATCAAAAAAAGTGAGAAAAAGATGAAAAAAATACGAGGACTTGGGGTTGTATTGCAAAAAAATGACCTGTTTTCTAAATGATTATGCAGTTCAGTGATGAAGATGTTGATAATGTGCTGAAAGAGGAGGACTGGTTGTGTACTGTATCATAGGTTTTGGATGCTCTGAAAAAAAAATAAACGTTTGCAATGTAAAGCAAAGACGCATATTTCTGAGAGACCTTACTTTTATAAGAAGACTGTATCTGTAAGTTTATTCTCCCCGTGTGGTTTGTTATTGGTAAAAATAATAATACTATTGAATAACAATGATAACTATACTCTGAAACAAAAAAATACAAACAAAAGGGTTTTTTTGTTGCTTCTGTACTTTAGAGCTATGCACACCAAATCGCCAAAATGTTGAGTAGTTAGAGTAAGGTGATTAAATACCTAAACCTGAATGACACAATAGGTTAAACTGTGAGATTGATGTCCTCAACGCATGTAATATTAAAGACTCCCTCTCTGTATCCTGTCAGTGTGTGAAGTGGTGGACATTTTGTAGTTAGCTGAATTGATTAAAAGTAATAAACCCTAGTCACACCAGTGTCTGTCTTTATTGCTCCTTTGAGTCGAGAGGATTTTGTCTCCTCCTGTAAAGTCCAGGGTGATATTTGCAGAGAATACCACTCAGTATAGGCATTATTTTACATGTAGATTATCACAGATGTGGCAGACAGTCCACCCAAAGTCCAGGAATGTGACTAAAATCATGATTAATACACTGACAGTTACCAAGATAGAGGGTTTAATATTAATATAGGCTGTGTGCAGCTACACTGGGATCTTCCAAGAAAGAAATGACCGTGATTCATCATCCTTATACCCTGAAATCCAGTCAATAAACATGAGGCCATTTTGAAAATCAGCTGCAAGTACTAGATGATGCTTTAAGGCCCTGAAAACAACATTAATTGAGGAAAAACATCCTTAAGTAAATACACAAATCTCTCAAACTGTTCTAGCTGTAGCACAAAGTTAACCCCACCACTCAGTAAGAAACTGATTGAAAAAGTAGATTTTCTGGGGCCTTTAAGAAGCAACAAAGTTCTTTTTATTAGTTGATAATTTATTCATTTGACTGAAAAATCTGAATTTAATCAATACTGCTGAATCCCTCCTGATACATCAAGAATATATTCCCTTTCACATAGTTTTTTTAAATTATTAATCTAGAATATTTAATATTATATTATTATAGAACATTACATTCTGTTTTCTTCTTGTTATTGCTCTCGCTGATACTTGGGTTATTCAAATTAGGTACAACAAAATGAAATTAAGAACTGTAATGAAGCAGCATTCACACATGCAGGATAAATAATTTAATCATATTTCTTATTTGGGGTATTTTTCCCACTATGTACCTTGTTTCTGGACATATTTTGGATAGGACAAGAAGATCAACACCACGCTCAAAACTGTTTGCAAAATATGCAGCTTCTACTAGCAGCTAGCTAACCTAGCTCTGTAGAGACTGGGAACGGGGAAAAACCATAGCATCAGTCCAAGGGTAACAAAGTTAACCAACCTCCACCTCTTAGCTTCAAATAGATATAAAGACAAATCATCTGTTAAATCTGTACAAAAACCAAAGTGTAAAAAAGTCAAGTTATGTCCTGTTTGCAGTTTATACACTTAGCTAAGCTAAAAGGCTACTAGCTAAAACCTCACATTTACTGTACATACAGTATATGAGAGTGGCATCAATCTTCTCATCTAACTCTTGACAAGAAAGCAAATAAATAAAGTTGTCAGTTCTTGACGATATCATTAGCACCTCAGTGTAATGTTAGCACTCAGTGTAGAAGAGCTAAGGTGCTGTGGGTGTCTGGATAATGACATAAGAATAGCCTAAATTGATCCTGATGGTGTTGTTGAAAGGTCGTCATGTTTCTAAAATCAATATTGTAGCCTCAATTCCTCTTGGGAGCATGAATGTCCAAAGCAACTATTGCGCATTAATGACTCTAATGTTTCAGGAGACGAAAATTAAATGTTTGGTTGTTCCAGAAGAAAGTCTGTACAAAGTCTTCAACAAAATCAATATGTTCTTTCTGTCAGGAGCATAAATGTGTGGAGCAAATTTCATGCCCATGAAGTGAGTATGTTTTGAGACATGTTGGTCAGAGACCAACAAACAAAACACATATGGACATGGACGGACAGAAGGACTGAAGAATGGATGGATGAACAGAGGTAACCATGTAACATCTGCTCAGTGCTGGAGGTTAATATTGTTTCTCTGAATGTAAAAGAAATCATAAACCTTCTCCCTTTCTTTAGTCTTTATTTAGCTTTAGTACAGAATAAAGGTGCATTTCACCCACAGAGATCACACAGAAAACTTTATTAATAACCACATTTCCTCATGTAAGAGACTATTCACTTACTGCATCTGCAAACAAGGTGCACATTATTTTGTTCATAAATTAATTGATTACTTTGTGTTCAAATTCATGCAAACAAATTAACTTTAACAAGTAATTTCATTTTAATAAAATTTTTTTGGAAGTGCTGCTTCATTAAGGAAGTTACAAAACGATTTCACCCACTTGATGTAATTAGTTGAATTTAGTCATTAAGATTGATTAGTTGAGGACTTGTTGATTGAGGCTTTGATAAGGTATAATGGACTTGCAGTAATCAGGTTTTGCTTCAGGATAACAGTGAGTGTGCCTTACAGTCTGAAGGCAGGGTGTGAAAGCACTTGGGATGAGAGGGTATTCAGGGATCTGCTCTCCCTTCATCTCTCTGCACAACAGAGATGTTACTAAAGATTAAATAGATTTATATGAGTCAACACTGAAATCTTTCCATCAACACAAATCAGTGCAGTTACAGTGCAGCGTGATGTATGAGTAGTTTCCATCTTGATTTAATAAAAGGAAGAATTAGATGAGAATCAGAGCAGAGATATGTGGTGAATAAGAACTGCCTGCTGCTTCTCCGTGTTTTATTTTGATCTCGGGGACAGTATCAGACCATCTGAGAGGTATGGATGGTTCATAACAGAGCAACAAATCATAAATGTATTTTGGCCCTTTAACCATTCAGTGCTCTATTACCCAGCAGTGGTATTCTAAAGCCTTTGACAAACAGGACGCCAGCGTAAAGACCTGAGAACTGGAAGTGAACTGGTCCTAGCCAGGACTCCTGCAGCAGTTTTCTGATCACTGTCTGATTCTAAAGCGACCTGCACGGACAGCATTACATTAGTCGAGCCTGCTGAAGATAAATGAATGGACATGGAGATTCTTGGTTTGGTTTGTGGTCTTGTCCCGGGGCCATGCAGAAATAAACTCCAGGTCTGTGAGGCTGGAGGCTAACAGCCCCGACAGGATAAGCTGAGGCAGCAGATCAGTCACTTCCTGTTTGTGCATCTCTGATTATTGTGTCGGCAACTTTTGAGTGAACATGAAGTTATATTACTTTTAGTTCTTTATAAAATGTGCAACACCATTTTATCTGGTTAAAGATTAAATTATTTTCTTTGTACCATATATTTTCTTTCAATTTATGATTTCCTGTACATACAAATTCAAAGCTATAGATAGATAGTGTTAAACATCCCTCCACTGGGCTCCACAACCACAAATTCAACTTTAATTTATGTGCCTGTGACCTGATGCAAGAATTGGTCAAATATTATGGCCTTGCTCCCATTTTTGGTGTTCAAAATGACAAATACAGCATTACAGAGGGAAAAACACCAGGTATTGGTGGTATCATCAATCAGTTACAATACAAATAGGAACCTGTTTTGAAGGGAATTCCAAACATTGAAGCTTTTAGAGACAGTCGGACTTAAAAATCCTAATTATTACAGCGTTTCGAGCCAGTCTGAAAACCTTCCTTTTTAGGCCAAATCCTTTTGTTTCAGATCAAACAGCAGAGTTTTGGCTCAGAGGAGGCCGAGACTTCAGAAAACTCCTGAGCAAAGAAAGTGAAAACAAGTGCTGCAATACTGCTCAATCGCCAAAAGACTCTCTCTCTCTCTCCTTCTCTCTCTCTCCCTCTCTCTCCCTCTCTCTGTCTCTGGTTCATCCATTATTCAGCAGGATAACAAAAATACCCTTGAAGCAGACCAGAGGATAGTACTGGAACATTATGGACCGTTCTGGTTTCTGGAGCGGCTGTAATACATTCTGCCTCATCATCTCATATTGCCTTTGTTTCATTAGTTAGTTTGCTGTTTTCATGAATCCGTCCACCTACTCCTCAGCCTGGAGAGCACAGAAGTGAAATGAGACCAGAGCTTGGCCTGAAAGTGCTGACACATGGGCATGGATACAGGTTGATGCAGCACTCTTGACTGAGAGGTAAAGCACAGTGCATCAGTCTCCACTTTAATAACCAGCAGTGGGGAAACCACAGTTTCATCACTAAGCTGCAGAATCAAACGTCTCTTGGATTTCTTTATGCTGCATACATGTAGTGAAGGAAACTAGAAAACAAAAGAAAAAGAAAAAGAAGATCCTTTTTTTTTAGGATTTTATGTGTGTTTTATCTATACAAAAATAGAAGGTATTATGCAGCCATTAACACCTGTGCCACCTTGTCTCTCAGATCGAGGGGGAGAGTAGAGGGGAGAGATCACAGAAACACTCCTGCGCTGTCAGCACATTCATACAGACACTAATGAGCACAGCACACTTTATCTCCCCCAAAACCTCTGTCAGCAAACAGCTAACGTTAGAATAATTTGGAATTAAGTTTCTGGCCACCTCACTCACTCTCCTTTGAACTCTGTTTTGGTCCGACTCCAGACAGAAATATCAGGCTCTTTAGCAGCTAAATGCTCCACAACGTCGACGCTAACAGTGTGTGTCTGCTCTTCGGTCCTGTGTGAGCACAGTACAGTGGGTTTCAGACAAGGATGTAGGTTTGCATCCGGACAGTAAGGACATGTCCCTACCAATATTTGAGTGAACTCGTTCGCACTATGTTTGGAGTGAAGTCATATTGGATGATGCCTTACTATACTATAACATTTTTATGCCTTAGTACACTATGACTTATGACACATATATGGCCTATAGCATTTATGTCCCTATATCAAGAGTGATGTTACCATATGTCTGACTTATGATAGGATATATATTATTATGATATTTTCACATCCTCGAGATATATGAAGATATACGTTTATAATATCCATGAAATACACACAGTCAAATGCAACTTTATCAAAACAACGTGTTTATTAAACTTATATATAATTTTATATGATTATTTTTAATTATTTCTTATAAAATATAAACATACATGTCTATCTTTTATATTTACATATATAGGCTAATATGAACATATCCTGACCGGCTTTGGGATGGATACATATTTATATAACATATTTTCTATATTAAAATACATGTTATTATTAGCTAGATATATATATCATTATATGACATTGTTCCAATTTCCAACAGGTTTCATATATAACTTTTATCTATATAGGCTATACATATATGATTTTACTTCATATGTAAATATATTTACAAATAAATATACAGTACATACATGGAAATTCAACACATGTACATGAATGTAAATTCAGATCTTAATAAACTATTTGGTTGACAGCATTAAAACGCTAATGTCTTTGTTTTGGAAGGTGGTGGGTTTGTTACAGCCGCGCCAATGTTAAAACCAAATCTACACCCTTGGCTTCAAAGCATTTTTTGCAGCTGCATCAAGAAACTATGTTTACACAAGATATAAGATTCCAAAAAACCCAAAACATAAAAGCTATAAAACAAAACAAATGAGCTGAGAGACAGTAAAACGCTCCGTAGAGACCCCCTTCATGTGTCGCAGTCATCTGATCCACTGTTAATGTAAACACATTTGGCTCAGGCAGCTTTCATGTAACAGCAGAAAATAACACAGTGTGTCTCACTGCCTCAGTGCTGCCTTCCAGCTTCATCACCTAACAACCAGATGCAGTGATGCAACTGGTTCATTCAAGAAGCTGCAGGTTCAATTTGCTGCTTTGAAGCAGTCGTCCGTGAGGGGGGGCAGACTGTCTGTTTGAAAAGACAATCAGACAGAAAGTCTGGGCCAAAAGCATTAGGCAAGAGGCTTCAACTGCTCACTCTGAAATACAGACTGATAAAGCTTGAAGCTGTAACATGAGACAATGTTTATTTAAAAGTAAGATACAAAAAAGAATATATTTTATGCAACAAAAAAAAAGGTCAGCTGATGTTTAAATTACATTTCTCCAAATGTAAACTGTGAACTGTCACTGAGTTAGAAGAAACATAACTTTTAGTTTCTTGGGAGCAAAATTTAAAAACTACAGAAAAAGACCATGTCCATTTACTTGCTTTTTCCCAAGCTTTCAACTTCATTTTCCATGGTCTTCTTAATCAGCAGATGGAGAGGAGACAGCTCAGCTGTCATCAATGGAACTAATTCTGAAGAACATTGAAAGTTGTCTCTGAGTTTAGATTTTTTTTGTCACATTCTTAAATAATGATATTATTATACACATAGACATACATGTAAATATTTATGATATAATATCAAATAATAAATGGCAGCAGACCTTATGTACCATGTTGGCTTGAAGCTGTTGAAGCTCTGTCCTGCAAAATAAACTGTATATTTACACTTTTTTAAATTAATTATGTTTATTCATACACACACACACACACACACACAAACACATAAATATATGTATACATACATATATATATATGTATATATATATATATATATTAAATAACAATATATGAGTCATAACACAGTCAGTGCTGTGGATGTATATGTCTTTATAAATCTGGCTGTCCTGGAAATGACTTCTGGTAGAACTTATGGCTGCTTTGGGATGTGTGTGTACTGTATCTGTCGGCAGGCAAACCCCCAAGCTCTTCACCGCTCATTCTTTACACGTCCACTCCCTCACTTCCTTATTTGTCATTCTTGCCTCCTCTCACTCTCCTCTAATTCTCTCTGACTCTCCAGCCACTCCCTCCTCTCAACAACGTCTCGAGCACCATCTCGTCTTTTTTATCAGCGTGTCTTCTCCTCTTGTCCCTCCTCAATCTCTATTCCCAACTCGCCTGAGTGTTGTCTGCAGTCTCTCAGTCACTGACACTGTCTGGGATTCAGATTTGTCAAGAGTCAGCAAATAAAGGCTGCAGAAACAAGACTTCAGCACACACTGGAAGACACAAATAAACAGACGGGGAACAGAAATGCACGTGATCTCATGCATGGGGACATTCTCAAATCCAAATGAACAAATGATTTGTCACAGACACATTTTAAACACACATTTTAATAAGGGACTGTACAAAGCTTATTGTGGTGGTGAAGGAGGGCTGAATGTTCCACTTTGTGATAAAGTGGGTTATTGTTATTTTCTTTGAAATGCAGCACCTCCCCACAGTAAGTCACAATAATATAACAGTGTTTAATCTTATACACCAGTCCAAACCTTAAGGGAAACTCTGCTGTGAGCCACCAATGTAGGCCACACATTAATAAAACCCTGATACAGCGACAGAACTGTTGTCCTCTGCACATGTTATGAATTGCATCTTTGGACTATGACGCAGGTCAAAGTTTGATGGAACATTTTATGTAAGAACCTAGGCTGCATCACGTTAGTGTGCAGTTCACAATGTTGGTCTGAAAGGTGGGAAAAACCCAATACTGGAAGACTTGAAATACTCAATACATTTAGAGGTCTCCTGCATCCTGGCAACAGCCCAAACTCCACTAATGAGCACATCACACAGAGATATCAAAATGGCAGTTGATATCTCAAACTGTAGTTTCAGGTAGAGTTATGGAGAATTTTGTCACAAATACTTTATCCTCCTGTTCAACATTTAAGCAGTTTCTCTGCTGCTTGCCTGGTAACATCACAGCAACAACAACAACTGTTGTTCAGGTTTTACAGCATGTAACCCCCCAGAAAAACACTCACATTTCTGTTTACATATAGATTAAACAAATGGGAAACAAGTAAAGTTACAGGACCAAAACTGAAGAGAGCTAAAACTGAAAAACAAATTGTGGATTTTCACCATTGACCAATAGCAGACCATTTTGGCATTTTAAAGGGCCGTTGAGCCAGAGAGTCCAATACAGAGGAAGCCATTGTAGCTTAGATGTGCTGAATCCTCCACAACCTCCGTGACCTCTTCAATAACTTTTTATTGAGAAAGAATTGGCGTTCAGCTGTGAACAAAATGCCAGGGAAGCAAAAGAAGTAAAGAGAAAAAAGAGAGTAAAGCTTTGGATTGGTCAGTGGTAACATTCACTGGGGCATCACGATATAGCCTACACTATGACATACTGTATATAACATATCATTTCTATATAAGAGCTCCTATTTGCATCTGAATCCAGGATGTAATGTTATACCTTTGTCACAGTCAAATGCACAGCAGGCCCATGAAAGTGTGAGATCTAACAAAGAGCATCATGGGCCAGAAAATATTGAGAAAGCGCAGAGCAGCTCTGCCACACTGGTTTAGCTGCAGCTACATGAGCCAAATTCACTCCATGTTAAATCAATATGATCGACAATTCTCAAGAAAACTAATTATGTTAATTAGAATGATGAGATAAGGTGTCCTGTTTACACTCTCCACAGTAAGGCAATTTAAAAACATGCATATGGCACAATTATGGGTTTCCTGCTGCACGGTTTTGTACAACTCATGCAAGTAATTCAAAGAGAGAATGTTTTGTTTTGTTTTGTTGAGCATGCACAGAAAAAGTATATAGAGCCTTTACATAACAGATCTTTATCTGCTGAGTGGGTCCGTTTATTCTAATTAGTGAGAGAGTCATTTGTAACCACATTAGATTATTATTATGAGCAGTTGTTAAATTAAAGGCTGTGTGTGTAAATGTAGACAGTGGGATCATGGACCTTCTCATTGCATTAAAGCTCTTTAAATGTGTATTTGACTCAACACCCCCCTGGAGTGACGGAGGAAAAGAGTCCAGACAGAGACAAAGGGAGACAAAGAACAAAGCAGAAACACAATGAAAGATTCAGAGAGAAACAGACAGTTTCTGTATGAACGAGAGTCAGAGCGGCGCATCCTGCTACACTGCAGTCTGAATAAAGACAGAGGAGCCTTATACCTTCAAGAAAAAATAAAACATACACGATGAGTGTGACACACTCTCAGACTCTCAGCCCAAAACAAAATTCAATATTTACTGACATTGTCGCAAAAGCAGAAAAACATGTCAGAGCGTGTAAGAGCCGGAGGGGAAACAGCAGAACAACACAGGACTGTGACTGAGCTTTAAAGTCTGATAAACATTACATTTTGTATTTGATGTCTCTTCTTCTATAGTTTACTCCATCGATAATACAATCGTTTAACTATATTTACTGTATTTTTTCATAAAAAAAAAACAATTTCTTTTTCTTTTGTGATAGTGAACTACAAATGTTGTAGTCATGTAGCTAGATGCTGTAGTACAGTGTATATTGTGCTTTTATTCTGATGTGATTTGATGTGTAGTGACTTTTTCTTACATTCTGAATTATTCTTCTTACATTGTAAACAGCTGTAGTTACAGCTTCTGTGCTTACTTCAAATTAGCTCCACTCTCACCAATCACAACGGCAGCAACATGAACTTTAAGTAAAAATGGCTGCCATGTGTATATACAGTCGGGGCAGTACCATTCTTATATATCAGGCATTTATCGGCTGGTGAATTTAACAGTAAACTCTTACATAAAAGGCAAATAACTGAGGGAAACATTTGATTGGGACTTTTAAACTTTGAACTTTTAAGCACAGTCATGTTGGCTTTTTCTCTGTCCTCATCTCAGTGTGTTACTCTCATGTTTTGTTTATTTTCTCTGTGGTCATTGTGGTCTCTTCCCTCTTTACCATTTGAAACCATTTTAGGATCAGGCAGATCAAGTCAAAATCTTTCCTGAAATCAAAACAGCAAGAGGTTTTTATCGCATCATTATTTTGATTGACAAGTCTATGGTATTTTCTCTACATCTACACAGGTGTGAAGGGTTATGATGCGGTCTGTTGTCTGATCGTCTGTCTTAATTATACTTTTATTGTAAACCTGGTTTAACATGCTTTAGTAAAGCTGTTCTCAATTAAGGTCTTGCCATTAAAACTAATGAGAGTTTGAGAGTAGAGGCAGATGATTGGTCCCACAGACAGATCCAAAGAAGGGGGAGAGGAGGAGGAGGAGGAGGAGGAGGAGGAGGAGGAGGGGAGAGGAGCTGTCTGAGGTGAGGGACATGACATGAATATCTGCACAGCCACAATGGCGGCCTGGAGATGTGCATGGGCAAGCGAGAGGGGTGGGGCTGCTCTCTGTTACGCAATGGGAAACCACTGCAATCCCCCCTCTCATTCTTGTACATTCACTCAGGGCAAAAAAATGCCACCCCACCCGTCCCTCCAACTGCTTCTCATCACACTGTACTTAGGAGCTATTTAACATACAAACTACCCCACTGACATTTTGTGTCAGCAGTGTTTTCACTGCACACACAGAGATACAACCAGCTTTGTGTGTGTGTGTGTGTGTGTGTGTGTGTGTGTGTGTGTACTTATGTTTTGTGAAAGAGCAGTGGTGACAGCTGGGGGAAGGGAGGCACAGACAGAGAGGAGGACTCACAATGACTCACGAGGAGGAAAAGTAAAGGAGAGCGAAAAGCTGCCGGCTCTCATTCACCTTGACATCCTCCTCTCAGATGTGAGGCGTCTGCCACCTCACAGTCACCTTCCTGCCATCGTGACCCCGTTTCTCCTGGTCTTAATGGTGCACCCACAGTCTTTTAATTAAGGCCACGCACTGTCTCTGTATCCTCAAAGGCACCAAATGACCTCTACTGTCATGTGGGGCTGTGTGTCTGTAAATATTTGTCAGGAATGAAGAGCAGGGCAAACACTGGCACCTGGTGGTGGAAGACGGAGGACCGCAGCCTCACTGGCTTAAGTTTCAGAAAAAGCACATGTATGAAACTGAAAAGTGGGTCAACTGTTTTGTCCAATGTCTTCACATAAGAAATCAATCACTACCTGTTAATATTCATTTACTAAATCTGCTCTCAGGGCAGCTTAAACACACTGGACTCTTGTAAATGGGTTGAAGTGATTTATTTATGCACTTCCATAGGGTTCAAACTTAAGAAAGCGCCCTCCAGAGCCACTATAACTGTTTTCACAGGCTGAGTGCTGCTGGTGTTCAAAGGTTGTTTTTAGAAATAAAACATAATTCAGGGAATGTATTAAGAATTTATGCAAGTGTGAGTTATATGGCATTAACTGTCTATTAGGAAACAGACAGAGCAGTCAGAGGGAATTCATCAAAGTGAGTTTTAAATCTTCCCAGCTACATGGCCTGCAGACCAGAGGTCACAGAACATTTGCTCCCAGACCAGGAGCTAAATAATAATTATATAACTTTATACCATTTGCATTAATCTGGAGAGGGTCTATAAATGGAGATGAATTAATTCTGTGGTTTAGGGGTGGGCGTCCAGCAAAGACAACAACGCAGAATGACCAAAACCTCAGAGTAACAGCTACATGCAGGACATCATGCTCTAAAGACCTGAAAGATTATTATTATTCATGTGCCATTAGCCAAAGTTCATTGTGTTTGTCTGTGCTTGTGATTTAGATGAAAGTTTAAACCACAAATTTAACCAAAGCTAAATGTAACCTCCACAGGAGGAAACATGTAAAAGCCCAGTCTCTGTCAGAGTCTGTGCTCTGTACAAACGAGTAATACAAAAACACAATTTAAAGGGGAGAGTTGTCAAGTAGTGGTGCTGTGCACCAATTCAGATTAGAGCTTTAATCTGAAATAAAGCAGGGGTCACAAAACAGACATTACATTAAATGTATTTCACTCTCTTTTCACATACATGACAAAAATGACGATTGTTGAAAGGGATCAAACAACAATCACATATGTTAACACAAAATAAAATAAGTACATTACTCCACCAAAGTATAACATTTTTGATTGAAGACTACATTAAAAATTTATAATTGCACAAACATTTGGTAAAATATTTACTGTAAACAATCTTTTCAAGTTTTTGCTCTAGATTGTGTTCAATCTCAAATTTAGTGTTTTTCATTTTACAACATTTGTACAAATCTGCATGTAGTCTAAAATAATCATAGACATGTTGTCTATGATTATTAATGATCTTCATAAAGTTTGATTAAACCAGGTTTGCTTATTTTCACAAGTGCAGTTAACATTTGTATCAGTAAACGACATCAGTGTTTACAGAACGTAGAGATAACAATGTGTAACCAGCAGCAGAGTGTTATCCGTCCTCAGGGTGCTGAGAGGAAACTTTCTCAAGTTGAAACTGAAAACAACAGGTCCTTCTTTGCAGGGGAAAACAAAGAGGGGAAGGAGTTTAGCAAAGGCACAGCTGGCCTCAGTGGGTGGCAGTCGGTTTGTACACGGTTTCTCAAGTGTCCTTGAGAAACACAACGCAACTCTCCCTGCACCAGTGGCTCTGTTAACTACAGCCGCAACACTCTGCACCATCTGATGAATCACAGCTCTCAGAGTGACGTTACTAAACTGACAATGACAATCAGTAAAAAGTCTTCATGTTCACTGGATGAAAGGTTGGCATCAGTATAAATACAATATACTTTAACTGGAAAGTGGTTTGACCTTTGATGGTTACTGTTGAAGGGCTACTGGTAGTTTCTGACCGAGAACTTGATGCTGTGGTTCTGGAGGCGGTCGATGAGACTGGTTTTATAGAAGGCGGCTCCTGGCGTGTAGACACCTCCCCTGTCAGGGACGAGAGAGAAAAGAGGGAGATGCAGAGGAAGAGTGGGGCGATACTTGGATAAAGGTGGAAGGCAGATACAGAGAAAACAAATCTTTTCTATTTATGACAGAGAGGGGAGCAGAGTAAAGGAAATAAAAAAAAGACAACTGACCTCCTGGGAAGAGAGTGCAATTCATTCAGCATGGTTACAGCTGCTTGCACCATAGCAGACACTGTGGCTACATAACCGGGCTCTGTCAACAACGACAAACAAACATGGAGCCAAAAAGTTTTAAAAATGTCTCAAAATGTTGCAAAATATTGTTCATGACACAAAACACTTTGACAGTTGAAGGTATTATTTCCACTATCAGGTGCTTAAAGAATAAGTCTGGTGATATTTCATATTTTCCTTACTGTTAACAAAACCAAAACCATCAATGAATGTATCTCATTAACGAGTGCTGTGTGTGTATCCACAGCCTGATCTACATGTAGCTTATTCTCCTGTGCCATAGACTTCCATTAATGTTCAAATATTATTAATACACATAAATTATTCAGTGTTACACTGAGTCACATGTTCCTTTGTTACCATGAACACACGAACACACGAACACAAAAAAAAACACACACACTTCTTTTCTTTTGACTCAATCCCACATGCAACATCCAGCTGCCATAAATTATCATTTGTTCATATTAATCCGCATTAATCCAAATAGTTTTTACTCCTGTTTGAGTCATGTTTGTGAAAAACTACAGTGCCCAGCAGTTTTAGAAAAATGACATGAATTGTATGACAGCTATACCTCCATAGTGAACAAGTCTCACCTGCTCCAACAACCTGAGTGCAGATCTTAGCGTTGGGTCGCCCCTGTGAGGGGTCCGTGCCCTCCGAGTATCCCTCCCCAAAGAACGTCAGGCTGAAACAGGTGTCTTCGATCTGAGAGGAGAGAAACGAATGATGAGAGGGGAAGTCGAACAGTGAGCAACTGTGAGCAGACCAATCACTGAGAATCAAACAACTTACTGTACAATGAAACATGTTAAATACATGATTACATGTTTGGGGTTGTTACTACAGAATTTACTGTCTTTAAAATTATTATTTAAAATTATTAACTCATTGTGGTTTGTGCTGTAATCACATACACTTTTCTTTGCCACAAGCATAATATTAGATTAACTTAAATCTTAACCACCCTGAACAATTTTTTTTGCTTTCAATTGATTTTGAGGCTCCCATATACAAGAACTGTACAACATCAATTTTAGGAACTTTTTAATTCCACACAGGTCGCAACAATGTGAATACATTTACTACAAAAATAAACTCTCTCACCTGCTTCATGGTTGGACCAGCTTTGCTAAACAAGCCAAAGGAGAAGAATGATGGAAACTTTGGGATAGACAAAGAACCGAAAATCAGTTTGTTGTGCAAAACCCTATAAATAATATTTTCACTCCTTAACTCTTTTGCAGTTTTCTTGGATTAAAACAAGCATTAAAACTGTATAATCCGTGTTTTTTTTTCTTATACATTTCTCTGCCTGCAAACATCATAGTGTCACAGTCGTTACCACTCTGCTGCTGCTGCTGTATTTAACATGAGTAGATTTGAGTAAGCCTTTCAGCTAAACAGCCACATCCAACTGTGACATTCATCCACATTTAAATGCTTGAAATAACCATCTGAAGTCAGTGTCTTAAAGCTTTTACTGTCTTTAAATCAACTCCACATCCAAAGGACTAAATACCACAGAAGGCAGTTGCAGTAAGCAGCTGTCTGAAAAATGATGGAGCTACCATGGTGAGGAGTTTCCTGCCCAGGCTGAATTTAACCATGACCCAGAAGAGTACGCCGCCACAGAAGAACTTGGCGATGGAAAAGAGGCCGCCGACCCCAACGTACGCACTGTACTGGACCTGTGGGCAGAGAGAGGCAGGGGGAGAAGGAGAACGTGTTTGATATACAAAAGGGTAATGAACTGTGACAGGGAGGGGAACAGATAAGGGGACGCAGATAACAGTTGCAGGTGAGGGGAAAATGAGAGATGAAGGGGAAGCGGTAAGCTGAGAGAGAAAATGGGGAGGAGGGGAATGGCACAGAAGAAAGGATAACAGATGAAAGTGAAGTGATAAAAGGAAAAGGGAGGAAGGCGGTGGGAGTGAGGGCGAGGAGGGGGGGTGAGGATGAAGAGAAGGACGAGGGTGAGAAGAAACACAGAGTCAGGATGAGGGAGCAGGAAGGAGGAGTGAAAGACAGAAACAGTTGGAGGAAGAAAAAAGGAGCGAAGCAGGACGGAGGGAGGGAAGGAGGGCGAGACGAGATGAGATGTCAAAGGGAGTAATGAGCAGCGGGGAAGAAAGTGATGAATCACTACAGATGACTCATCATATTTCCACTCCGCTGGTAGATGGCGGTCTAAACAACATAATGAGATAGTTTCATTAAGGCCTGTGTCGCTGACTGTGATCAAAACAGTGACAGCTGCTGAAGCGGCTGACCTAGTTACAGGTACAGAGGGGAAAAAAAAGGTCTCGCTTCTCACTGCCAGGATGCAGAGTCTTCCACATATCTGAGATAAGAAGGAGAGTGTGTTGTTAATATTAAACCTTTGTGTGTCACTTAATGCAGCGTAGCAAACCGTGTTCCGCAGGGACACAGATAGTACTGAGATATTAATAGTTCATGCTCAGTTAGGGCCTGCCGAATTATTATATATTTAATATATTATACAACATTTAAATGTAAAGTCAACTTTGATTGTACCTTATGGTTGGAAAGCAATGAGCTGGGGGATGGAGTGATTCACCTTATTGAAATGACAGCAGATATCATTTGTGGAAGTGTATTGGCCTAGTTTCTAACCTCAATGGCACCTATAGGTACAGTACACTAGACCTACATCAACATCACAGCCAACACATTACTGATATGTATGGTCGTTACTATTATAACAAGTAGATCACAGATTACAGTTGAATTTGCTCACACATAAATATGGCCTTACATAGACTGTGTAACCTTTGCTGAACAAATGGTATTTATGACGATTATTAGTATGTTTCTAACTATTGTACATTATCATTATTATTTTTGGCTCCCTAACAACATCAGGTAAAGGGGCTGCCTATGAAGACTTGCATTTTGGTAAACTACATTTATATTTATTCAAATGTTAATTTACCTTGTCCTTTTTATAAATAAATAAAAATAAGTTATTAAATTGAGAAGCATAGAGTCAGCGAACTGACACAGTGATGTCACTTATACAGCAAAAAAATGAGCTAACCATAAGCTACTGGTCAGACCAGAACAAGAACAGCTGCAGCAGTAAAACCCCTGAGTGGACTGAAGTGAGCAAATTTGCTGATTATGAATTACCCTTTTCTCTTGAAAGAGGAAGAGGCTGTTAGTTAAATTCTTTTATCAAAGTTACAGTCTTGCTTTAAAGGTGCCCATTTTCATTTTAAACACTGTATGTGTTACATTTATTTATCTATTTATTACATTTGCAGGGCTGATCCAATGTTCTACTGGCACTTGCAGAAGAATGCAGGTGATATGATCATTCTTCCCTATAACAAAGGGAGGTGCATGCGAGCTGCATGACATCCCTCTGTTACAAGCTGTTCCACTGACAGTTGGTGGCAGTGAAGTGTGAAGTAATGTCAACAATGGACCAGGAAAAGGTGAGGAGAATTTCAAAGTATTCAAAAAAGAAATCAGCTCTGCAATATGTTCAATGAGGAAGGAAATGCAGACAACATTTAGTCGCACTCGGGTGTAACTGTGTTTACAACAAAATCCTATAATGCAGCTTTAACTACAACCACTGCAATCAATAAGTGGAAACATGGTCTCAGTCCTTGTGTTGTTATAATCTTACTGGCGACTGGTGTTCCTCCTCGTAAAGGAAACGCTGGGTTCTCTTGACTACTGATGGATCAGAACCCATAAACGGAATGGCGTACTGCTCAATCTCCTTGCTGAAAAACACAAAACCCCTGGACACACACACACAAATTACACAGAGAAAAAGCAAAGTGGTCTTCACTTTCCAAATCTATCTCTGCCTGCAGCAGCAGAACTTGAGCATATTTCATCCATTGATAGTCCTCTAAATCTGTCCCTCCATCCCTGCCAGGCCCCGCGTCCCAATAAAATCTCACTGGATGTAAATCAGCCAGACAGTAATAGTTTGCAAATTGCAGCCATCTTGTGGAAACTGTGCACCTCCAAATGTGCTGGATTTTATACAGTAACATAAAGTTGACATGCAGCATATGTTTTGTGGCCCTGAGCCTGAACTAAATAGTCAAGATGGAGGCTTTCATTCCAAAACATCAACTATTTATTTTAACATTTGTACCACATTATGTACAATTACATTTCATTAAACTGTATTTATTTTATGATGATTGCACTTGTTCAAATAACACTATATTGTAAATAAAGGTATCATTAACACTTTGGAATAAAAATATTGAAATGTAGGTCAAATGTAAAAAACATATATCAGTGTCAGTGGGAAAATCCCTCTCTGCTTGTGCACTGAGGAAACACACTTACCCCTGTCTGAACTTAATGCTGCCAAGCCCCACATTCCAATAAAAATGTTATTACTCAAACTAAAAATGTTTTAGCCAGACAGTAATTGCTCAGTTATAGTCTTACCTCTTTTTGACTTTGGCTCCCACCACTGGCAGCGGCTTGTGGCCAAACTTCTTCCTCAGCTGGCGCAGAGAGCCACTATCTGCGAAGCCATACACAGCAGACTGCCAAGTGGCATCATGACCGGACGACCCCTGTGAGGATTGACAGCACTTTTAATCGTCACGGGTCACAGTGCGGGAAAGCAATGCTATCCAATTTCCTCCCAATAAACAAATGATAACAAAAGCCGAGGACGAAGCCACCGGTTCTGAAACTGCAGTGTGATCACACAAAACCAGCCAGTGGCACGTTGTGGTTATACATCAGCATATTTAGTTTAAAGAAAAATTTAAAATGCTATTGTAATATCACTATCCCCCAAAAGGACGATAGCTCCTGTGCTGACAGTATCTGATCTATCTCTCTGTTTACTCTCAATTTCCCCAGAGCTTTTGTTAGACGACCTTTCTGTCACAAGGATATTGATTCTTGTGCTCCATACTTGTGTTTGCTGTGAGTCATTTTTAGGAAATCAGTCCTCTTATAACTGCTCTAATTCGTAGAAGTAAAATGCCATTTTTTTTTTATTTCAAAAATGTATTCAGCTGAGGCGTCGAGTGGCGCAGTGGGTTGAGCAGGCGCCCCATGTGTAGAGGCTACAGTCCTCGCTGCAGCAGGCCACGGTTCAAATCCCGCATCAGACGGTCCTTTACTGCATGTCATTCCCCCTCTCTCTGCCTCCCCGTTTCCTGTCTCTCTCTACTGTGCTATCATAAAGGCATAAAAAGCCCCCAAAAAAATGTATTTAGCTTTGTGCCTGCATTGCTATTTTTATGTTCTAATATATACTATTCATGATTAATCATATCCTTATTGCCTTTACTTTGTGCATTTATAGTGACAGCTCAAGGAGAGAGTGTAACAGATTACATTTCCCATCAAGCAGTGCAGAAGCTGTAGTTGTTCAGGCTACCTCAGGCCCACTGCTTATTTTCAGGAAGCTCTCCACAGCTGTCAGTGTTCCTGAAATCAGATAAAACACACAGTTGAAGGCCGCACTCCAGTTAAAGTTTATCTGAATGGAAAATAATAATTCAAACGCATGAGTTCTGCTCAACTTGCCATTGTTGACCTTTGTATAAATTGAAGAAAAAAAAATTCTGAATCTATTTGTTGATAAATAAAAAATCTGAATCATTTATTGAGAAAAAAGATTTTTCTGCATATGTAGCTTGTGTTGTGTATAAAAATAACCTTGCAAGCACTGCAGTGTTCGGTGTGTCTAGTGATGTACACCTTGATTTAGTGATTTTTACCTTCAATGAATAAACCGTTCACAGGCTTTTGATTTGTAATGGCTGACTTCAACCTGTCTTCTGTTTCCTACCTTTGAACTGCCTCTGTGTGTAGAGAATACCCAGGTCTGCCGGTATGGAGTCGAAGCCACAGCTGCCAATCACATACACTCCTCTGTCCAAGGCGTTAGTGTGATACTCCAGCTGCATGCGTTCTAGGAACTGTTAAGGACGGACATTCACTTACAAAAATCAAAAATGCACAAAAACACAATGAGATGCAAATACGGTTTGATCTTCAGTCGACTTTAGGAGCAGTCATAACCAGGCTATAAAATATGATATAGAAGAAATACATGGGAATGGCATTTAACCACACACTACCTGAGGCTCCCCACAGATGTCTACATAGTGAGCTCCATTTTCTATGCAAGCTTTCACCACTGGTTCGCCGTAAAATCTGTACTGAAAGTACAAAGACAGCATAGAGAGCAATGTTCAAATACAAACCACATGATATATGAGATATCATCTCTTAGTTTCCTGTGTGTCACTGCCTGACAAAATACTTACTGGTCCAACACAGTTGAGAATGACCACACCTTGTTGGCACATGATGGCCAGTGATTCCTCAATAGACACATCTGCAACAATGATCTCAGTGTCTGTCCTTAACTCGGGCATAGCTGATAAAACAGAAGAGAAAATCTTTCACTGAATGTACAGTGGATAACTCTTACACATAGCCCTAACCTGATTTGTATGGTGTGTGTTCATGTCGGACTAAAACTGCTAAACCCCTATATTCAATGTACTGAAGGTAGGCTGAAAAGCCTTTTTGAGCCACCTGTATTCCCAGGCTATTACAAACAAAGCTGAAAAGATTAGATATTAATAAAAATGAATATAATATTGTCTCAGTGCTTACAGCTGTATATGATAGATACCAAATGGGGGGTTCCGCTGTAATAACCTGACAAACTGTCCATTTATGAAGCTAGCTAGGACTTTTGGAGCAAAACAATTACTAATATTTAGGGGTCAAGTACAAAACTTCACTTCTAGCAACATAACCTCCCACAGACGACAACAACAGCTCAGCCTGCTGCCTCTGTCAGTCAGCTGAGTACAGTATCCTGCGGCAGTGACACATGGCCTGACATTTGATCGTTCAGGCCTGACCGCAAACACTCCTGTCTGAGTTAGCTACAGTCCAGCCTGTTAAGCACATACACAGCCT
Source organism: Seriola aureovittata (assembly GCF_021018895.1). Taxonomy (NCBI): domain Eukaryota; kingdom Metazoa; phylum Chordata; class Actinopteri; order Carangiformes; family Carangidae; genus Seriola; species Seriola aureovittata. The sequence continues at coordinate 4,552,503 of NC_079382.1, forward strand.
CCCTGCGGCTTTTTCCAGCACTGCTTCCAGACGCTGTCTGCTTCTCCCGGCCACGGCCCATTTCAGAGAGCTGTCCCCGGGTGTCTCGGCGGCACATCGCGCGACTTCCTCAACAACAAACTGCCCTGTGAACCCTGTGGCACCGAAAATGATAATGTGGTACGGTCTGTCAGAGGTTGCGGCCGCCATTGTTTACGTTTAAGTTCAAGGTCCCGCCGCCTAGCAACGCTACTTCCGGTTGTGTGCGCTGATTGGCTGAGAACGGACGTAATGCTCTTACATAATAAACGTACACCTCATAGGCGGAGCGGGGGGGGGGGGGGGGGGGGCGGCGGCGGCTTATGGGGCTTCATAGTTGCCCAGGGAAAAAAATCATCCTAAGCCTGTATTGTATTTTGAATATAATTGTTCTCTGTCTCCATCATTCTGAAACCACAACACAGATTTTGACAATGACTTATTTTCACTACTGTCAGATAAAGAGAGACAAAGATTGTCTGATGTAGCTATTTTGAATTTACACGACATAGGTGGGGAATGAATTTGGCATAAACAGCATCACTAATCTTGACACCTATTTTTGTTACACTATGCTGAGTACAGTTCACACATTTAATGTTTAGATGACAAATCTACATGTAAATCCAGACCATAATAATATGTGCTGCTCTAACTGAGCAGTCATGGATCCACAAAAAGGCCAAGTGAATATCTTTATGACTCTGAACTGAATATTAGGCCGAATTGGGAACATTTACTCTAATGATATTACTTTTCTTTGAAGATAAACAACATGTACATGTACTGTGATATTATCAGACAGTATTTTGTTTGATCTACTACGGATCACTCTGTTCTCATTCCCTCCTCTTTTCTTCTTTCACGCTCTCTGCTCGACTCATCTCTCCCTGGAAATGTCCTGCTGACTGCTTCTGCTGCTTTGCTCATATTCATTAAGTCAAGTCCAGTGTAATCCTAGAATACCTGTGAAAAAAAAACATTGCTATCATGGAATTACATTTTCATTTTCAAGTTTCCATGATTATCTTAATAGTCCCCAATAGGCTCCTATAATGACTTTAATATTTATAATTTTAGCCTGTTATTTTTCCAGATGCTTTGAGGATGGAACACTACATCATAATCATGGATTGTGCATTTAAAGGAAAATCCAACCCTTTTTAAGAATTCACATTTCTTATTCCTGTGCCCCAGAACAAACTGGTGAATATTTGTGAACATGCAGCAGTAAGAAACCAGAGGGAGAACCTTAAAATGTGCAATGTCATCCCAGTTTGCTCTATAACAATGAATGGGGATCTGATGCTGCAAGGCCACAAAGTAGGCCTATTTGTGTTATTTCTTACACTAAAATGAATGTTTCACATTTTAAGCTTTATATCCAATTCAAAATCTGAATGAGACCTGTCAGGAGGAACTCTACACAGCTACTGTAGATTTTGGGGTTAGTGAGGGAATTTAGTGGCTCGAAGTCATTTCAGCTATATAACTTCAGTAGCCTGACTCAATTAAAAAGAGTAATGCATTTCCTGAGTTCCACATTTTCATTTGTCACCTCTGACGTTTAATCAATACACATCTGTTGATTCTTCACAAAGTCAGTGCTGCTTGTGTTAATCTATGGATTCTCTCTGATTTCTAGTTTTAGGACAGATAATTCAGATTTAACTGTCCTTGGGCCCAGGAGTAACATATGTGGCATTTAAACCTTTCATTTAGTCAAAATTGCTTTCAAATCAATGAACTGTATGTTCATGAACGTTGTGACTATTATTTATTAGTAACTCGAAGATCGTGCACAGCTGCTGTTGGACTTATACTTGCAGTTTTCCTTCACTTACCACGGAAGATTATTGATTTTTGTCGCTGCTTGTGGACTTCATGTTGGTTTACTGTGTCCATGAGAATGTGAGTTCTTGTGTAAATGTTATGTATGTAATATGTTATGTAATATTACTGGAATCTGATTCTATCCTGCATCTAAGTGAAGGCGTGGCTGGCGTGGGGAAAATAGCAGGAAATTAACAAACGCCGTGCGGGCCCACCGCAGGCCGAGGTAAAAACACTCTGACACCTCCACCACGCTTTATACGCTGTCTGCACGAAGAAATCAACTGCCCGTTACCGGAAGTAAGTCCGACAGAGTCAGGGGCTTTGAATTTATTTTCTCAGCAAAGTGGTTCGAGAAAATGTTCATTTCTTGATGCTTCATGTGAACAGTGCGACATTTACTGTCCTGAATGTAAAACAGGCAAACGCAAACGTTTGTATATCACAAACTAAATATCAGTAAACCATGATTGTAGTTTATATTCTAAGCAGACATTTATAGTAATTACTGTAAAAATATGGAGTTATTTTTGTGCCTCATTTCTGAGCGCGCACAGTGGGACTTTCTGTGCGCAGACACCTGTTCTCCTGCTGCTCTTCAGTCCAGTAAAGTAAAGACAATAAGAAATTAAATGCAGTAATCTAATTAGCATTTTCATTTTCTCATACTGGTGGGCGTTCCTTGAATGAAAACTGAAAAGCTATTGACTTAACCTGCTCTACAGTGACAATATTCAAATACTATAAGCAAACAGCGCCCACGGCCCATTGCATTTACATTTACATGTCACTTCTCTGCTTACGGGTCAAAATGAAAATGCAATCTGTCAGTCCTCTCATCAAGGCAGGTCATCAGTTAGGATGTAACTTCCTTGTCACCTGTTTTACCAGCAAGACATAAATGACACAAAGGTCCACTGTGATATGCACTATTTAGTTTTGTTGGAAACTTTGTCGAGTTAAACAGAAATCTGTCAGAGCAGTTGAACAGCTTCTCCCCACTCTGTGTGACGTCACTTATATGCATTTAATATTTTTACATCTTTAGTTTATGATCAGAAATATTAAAACTCTTTTAGTTTTATATTTTCTTTGAGTGGGGGACATTTCCAGGGATAGATGAGTGGAGCTGAGAGAGTGAAAGAAGAAGAAAAGAGGAGGAAATGAGAACAGAGTGATCACAAGTAGCTCAAATAAAATTCTGTATGATAATATTACAGTAAATGTCCATGTTGTTTATCCTATGATGCTATTCCTTAAAGAAATGTAAAATCATTGGAGTAAATGTTCTTCTGTTGGCCTAAAATGAATGAATTTCCTCTAGGGGATAAATAAAGTATCTATCTATCTATCTATCTATCTATCTATCTATCTATCTATCTATCTATCTATCTATCTATCTATCTAATATTCAGTTCAGAGTCATAAAGACATTCACTTGACTTTGTTGTGGATCCATGACTGCTCAGTTAGAGCAGCACATATTATTATGGTCTGGATTTAAATGTAGATTTGTCATCTAAACATTAACACATGAACACATTAGTCCATCTTTTATTGAATGCAGCAACCATCTGTTCTACGAATTAGCCTGAATAAACAATATATAATCTCAAGTGAATGTGAAATATGACAGGTAAGACACATGCTGGTCAGACTTTGCTGGATTGTCGACACAATAGTTTTAGTAGCTCTGCCCACACAGTACATTGCAGTATGACTGCAGCAGTTTGTATGTGGGTGAACTTTCTGGAGAAAACGGTTGTTCATTCTGAGGTGTACAGTGACATCTAGTGGCGAAACGTCAGTATTACATGTAGGGAATTGGTGGCTGGTGTCAAACCCCTGAAGAGCATGAATATACAACCATATTCTACTAAAAAATCTTTATGATTATTAAATTAGACACATTTAATTTAATTTAAATGTGTCCAATTTAATTTAATTTAATTTAAAGTAAAGACTCTTTTCACCAACCATGCCACAGTTAAAACAAGTCTTAAAAAAGAAATCACAATGGCAAATGTTAATTATTTTGTTTTGTATTCCCTTGTGGACACGACTTAACATAAATATTGAACCATATAAAGATGGATTGCAAAATGTAAAACATGTAGGTAAACAATAGCCACAGTGACAATACAGAGGTAACATTCATCATTTTGCAAACATCTGGAGTTCAGAAGGAGAGTTGAAATCAGTTAAAAAATATCAACACAACGCAATGGATAAAGGAACATGCTGAATTTCATTTTCTCCATTCCAATAAAATGTGTGTGTATACAGGTATATTTTCTTTTGTGTTACCGGGGCCAGCCCAGAAACACAACTGTTGGTCCATCAAGATCTGCTCTTGGACAAAATGATATAAAGGACAGCAAACTAGATATTCAACTCCCAGTGCATATAAAGGCAGCCTCCAGATTGTGATTATAACCCAATGGCCCAATTAGCTCAGTGTAAAAAAACACATGAACACTCAAGAACGATATTAAATAGTTTTTGGCCAAAGTAATAATGTACTGATTCTTAATTTTTTGCTCTTAAACCACTTATTTTTTTGCCTGTTTTTGAATGAGATCTGATGTCCAATGTGCACACAACCTAAGTGCATCTCCTCACTGCACTGGGATTTTAATATCATGGTGTAGCTGTTTGCACACTGCAGGAGAAGACTGGAACTGATTGTAAATCCAGATGTAGAGGAGGAATTTTAAAGCTACACACCAAAGGATGAACATGAAAACATAGAGCACCAAAAAGTATAAACACAGGTTACATGCCTGAGTTTGTAGAGTGGCTGTTAAATTACTGTTTTGTATTCTGATAATCATGATGACCACACTGAAATTAACCTTAAAACACAAATGTATTGTGTTATAAGGTGGTAGACTTTTTTTTTCTTTCATACAGAGAGCCACGCTCTTCCTGAATCTACATATACAGCATCATTCATGCAGACTGTTTCATGATGCTGTTTTTAATAGGACATGTGTACATATAGCGCTATCATATACAGTACAAAGCTTCTCTTTGAGCTGGTCGTCTTCATATAAGAGGAATGTAAAGTGTAACCACTTATGTTGAGGTAAACACGCAATTATGAAATTATCCGTTTCGGTGAAAGGATCACAAAGGCTCATCTGGAATCAAGGTGTTTCAAAATAAAATAAATCTTTTTTGTCTTGCTGTAGATTGTGTCTGATATACAGTAGATACACAGTATATTCATTAATAAAGATGGGTCAAAAGAGCAAACAATAATGGTAACATGAAATTAAAAGGAGAAGAAAATCATCATTTGGCCCATTAATGGTACAAAGAAACAACACACAGTAATGATCCTAATGATAATAAAGATGCTAAAATCATCTTCTCTGTCTAAGTCAAAATAAAAGCGCCAGAACAAGAAAACCTCTGGAACAAAAGACAAATTTATCCACAGCTACAACTGCTACAATTGTGAGGGAAACACTACTATATACTGTAGATAAACTACTTCAGTTAAAATATAAATATAGCAGAGTTGTGACCTCTCGTGTGGTCATCTGTAAGGTTCAGTTTGAAGATGAAACATCCACACAGACAGTAGTAAACAAGTTTTTTTTTTTGTTTTTGAACTTTCATCCTACAACATGCACACATCATCACATGTTTTTCTTCTGAGGTGAAGAAATTTGGACAGTTTTTACTGTTTTTTTTTGTTGTTGCTTTGAGCGCTCGGTTACCGACACAAACATCTTAGTCCATTTGACCAAATTTACAAGTCTTAGTGGGATGTGAGCTCTTTTGCTGAGACATGAGTCCAGTCACTGTAGAAGGAGTCAAAGCTTTAAACACTCTGCATGGCGGCATCAGATTAATGCCTGTAGGTCCTGCATCTGTACAGTCTTAGTCGGGAACTCTTTCATCCTCGCTCTCTATTCTACACTCGACACAAATGTCTGCTCCTGTCTGGAAAGCAGATGAAGCGGCCTTAAGTCCGGAGGGGCAGCCAGTGTCCGAGCCCTTCGAGGAACCTCCGTGCGTTCATGACGTAGAAGTTGACGTTCTGAGTGAAGTCGGTGCAAATGTTGGAGTAAGTGTCCACCAGGGTGCAGTAGAGAGCGGTCCCGCCTATGCTGATCACCACAGTAACCAGGCACAGCAGCAGGAGGATCAGGCAGGAGTCTCCACCTACCTCATCTGAGAAGTAAGAAACATGGCACAATTGTAATATGCTTCTTTATAGTGTCATTTGATAGTACATCTGCAGCCCCTGTGCGTCCATGCTTAAAATCAGTGCTGGAATTGGCAAGAGTGATTCAGGGTATGCAGCTCATGAATGTATTTAGAATAGAGAGAAGTTAAACTGTACCTTGTTCAATGCCGTCCTCTGGTTCGCTGAAGCGAACTTTGCGTTTGGAGCTCTGTTTAATAGCCATGTCGCTGGGTGGAGGCAGTCCATCCAGCGACGCTCTCCTCCTCTTCAGAATGGAGACCAAACCATCAGGAGAAGAAATCTGAAGGAGACGCAAAGAAACAGAAAATGGATGTTTTCCTCTTGTCACATTTACATCCTCAGTAGCAACTAATGGGCTTGGGCCTGTCTGTACAGTCGGGTGGGGAAAGTATTGAGACATGGACCAACACTTTACTTTAAGTTAGTATAAGTAGTCAACAAGCATGCACAGAAATAACATTGAACCTTTCGAAAACGCATGTTGGAAGTGATTTGTTTCAGACTGCTAAAATTTGAAAACAAAACCTTCATCCTCATTATAATTACTCTCAGGCATAATGAATCACCTAAACCTCATGTTAATGAAATAGCGGTACCCTTTGGTAAATTCCCTAAAAGTCAGTGTCAATGAAGAAGAAAAGTGTCATCAAAAATGAGTTAAACTAATTTTTATATAACTAAATAATCTTTTTTTAAGTGTAGTGTGATAGCCTCTTGTAAGAAGAAGAACACAAACTAGGAGGTTTAAGTGGTTTGCAACGTGGACCATGCGACATTCCCAATTCAATTCCAGCAGAGAAGCTTTATCATCACCCTCTCTCTGTCCTTGAGCCTCCCGTTTCTGTCGAATAAAGGCAAAATGCCAAAAAAAGACCTTTAAAAACAGACAAATACAATAAGAACATAAACTATTAGAATAGTAGAACATCTTGTTCTAAATAAGGACAGTAAAACCACAGGACATAATATGCAATACACCATAAAACACAATCAGTGGTGCACAGTGAACAGGCTCTATCAGGAGACTACTGTGAGACTGGCTGTATGTTTGGTATTAGTCAACAGAAGACCAACAGGCCAGCTTTTTAGACGAACTGGAGCTGAGCCATAGAAGCTTGGCTGGGGCAAGTAAACACAGATCTGCAGAAGCACAGGTGTAACAACACAGAAGCATAAATGATTCTCTCTGTGTTGGAAAAACACAGTGTTTCTGTTGGAGAGCATAATTGGACAAACTCAATACCAGAGTCAGAGGGAGGAATTCCTTGGATTGTAAATATTGTTATTCAATGCAAAAAAAGAGCTTTTGACCGATGTTTGAAAAGATACAGTCAAGAACAGATGTACAGTCAGCAGAGGTCAATCCTAGTAGATCTGAAAACACCTCCCATCCTGAAGAAAACCTTTTTGACCTGATTCTAATCTCTCAACCGGCCACGAAGCAGAAACAATAACACAGAGTGTGGGCATATGCTGACTAGAGAAATGGAGTCATCTCTCAAGCTGTCAGCCGCATCTGCTGCAATAATTTATAGGTCAATTATTCAGTGAGGTCAGTGGGTCAATACCACGCTGGATCTGTACAGAGGCGTATATCATGTTTTACTGTTTAGGCCACATTCTGGAGCACAAGTAAAGCCCTGTATAACTCAGTACTTGCTGTTTTACCACTTTGTGAAATGGACATATGCAAGGTTTGAGAAATCTTCAACCACAATGATATAAAACTGCTGGAGGTGGCTGCGACCACCCAAGGCAGATTATGGTGATGGTAAAGTCGTTCTGGATATAAAATAATCAGTGGGTTCACTCGATGTGGCTCAAACATCAGTAGGATTAAGGGGTTTGTTTGATTTTCTTTTTTGATGATAGTAGTTTTCTTTATTGGATTAATCGTTGACAGTATTGTTCTTAATTAGATTGGGTTAGATTAGACTGGATTAGATTAGATTAGAAGTGATTAGAATAGATAGATTAGAATGTTGCCGATGAAAAAATGTCACACACTAGTAATATTTTTTCAGTTATTATAGACATTTTGATGAAATCAATGGTTTATTCAGGAATAAATCGCTGGGAAAAGCAAAATAGTATTTACAGTCAAATTATGAGTCAGTCACGTTGGTATTCATGCGTGGACATTAGTCTGATTTGACCAATGTGACATTAATGAACAGCAGCAAACAGAAGTGAACTAAGAGAAACATTCAAAGCCACAAAGCATCATATATAATGACTCATTTGTAGAGGAAGACTATGTCTTTCAAATATTTCTAACGCCTTATTGTGCTCTCAGAGCTCATCCCAGGGCTTCTGAAAGGACACAGTATGGCCTTTTCACATAACACACTTGCAACAAAGTGATCTATTATATAGCCCATAAACTGATGCTGCTGCCTGCTGCGCAGTGTTTTCCAGGAGGTCACTGTTTTGGTCGGCTGAGGACTGAATGAGCAGAGAGCTTGTTTTTGAGCATGACTGTGGCTCTACATGTTTCTGTTAGTTCGGATCTGTTTGCTGCTGTTCATTTTTGTCAGTCAAGCTCCAGGATTCAATGCCTCAGTTTATGTCCATGCATCAATACAACCACAAGCAACAACACATTTAGTCAAAAAATATATTTCCTTCAAATTTGACGGAGGTTTGACATGAAATTATAGTGGTTTTTCACAGCCCTTGCTTTTCTGGCCAACTGCAAGTCACAAGGAGATACTTCCAGTTCTGTGCATTAATATTTAATTTCTAAAATGGGTTGTGTAAATGTTGATTCACTCCGTTTAGTATCTTGTAATGTGACTACAAAAAGGGAAAAGGGGGAAAATATAATCTTGCTGGTAGAAAACCAGCAAAACACTCATGAAATGTGATACAATATTTACAAAGAAAGGAGTCCCACTCATGCCCCACCCAGTCAAATCTCCACTGGATTACATAACAGCCATGATCCTGACCCCATCAATACGAGGCCTTCAGCTTGTACTGCTTATTTGGAATGGCTCTGATTTCATCCCAACCTCTAGGAAGAACCAGGCCCCTCCAGCTCAGTGTTTGAGCCAGGACACGATGTCTTGGCTCAGGCGCTGACTCAGTAATGCAGCACATTTGGCAGGGTAGACATCCCGAGTGTGAGGCCACACCAGTGAACTAGGGTGGAGGTTTTTGAACATAGAGACGCTGGTGATGATCTCACTACACAGATATCTTCAGTGGGAGTGTCCCAGTAAAGACAAAGAGCTGTGTGGGTCAGGATGTGGAAGCTAAACAAATACAGTCTTAATTTTTGCAGGTAGAAATTATAAAAGACATAAAAACAGAGGAGAAAAGAAGAAAGGAAGGAAGGACAGATGCATGCAGGGATTGATGGATGGATGCGAGGAAGAAGGAAAGATGAGAAAGATCAAGCAGGGATACAGAGCAGGAAACAATATTTAAACCCCTCCTGTCTGCATTACAACAGCTCTCCTTTACATATTCACCTCACATCCATCTTTCACATAAAAATGAGAATCTGCTTCATCCTTCCAACTTAGATTAGAAATAAAAAAACAAATGTCAAGCCAGACAAACACACACCAGAGGAGTAGAAAAAGTGGATTCCTACCCCTTCTGTGTGGGACAGTTTGGCCAGGTCCTTGTCTGAAGCCTGGGGAACTCCTGTTGGCCACTCCACCTTCACCTCCTCCTCCTCTGGCGTTTCCTCACACGGCACCTCCTCCTCCTCTTCTTCTACTTCCTGCCCTTCCTCATATATCTCCTCCTCTTCCGCTCCTTCCTTTTCCCCAGTTTCCTCCTGATGGTCTGTGTATGGTGAAGATAGCTCTGACTCTGAGTTCACGTTTTGCTCTTGTTCTCCGTCCTCGTGTGATGTGTCAGGATTGTCGACTAGAAAGGTGGAGAAACACAGGACATTGGATATTGATTACAGATTACTACTCAAACGTTACCTGTATGTGAACAGAGCCTTAATGTGTCCATGAGTAGATCAGTTTGCTCTATTATATGTCACTTTCATCTGTCTAAATAAAGAATTTAAGCAGTAAAAGGGAGTGCATTTAGATTGTCCCTTTATTTTATAGCCCTTAGAAAGCGCTCAAAGTTCAAATGGTTGCATCATCTTTCAGTCAAATTTTAAATTTGACCAAAACTAATGACCCGTTAGCCTCAGCAGTACTTTATCTTTAGTGCTAATTAGCAAACGTTAGCATGCTAATATGCTAACCCAAGATGGTGAACAATGCAAACATTGTACCTGCTTAGCATCAGGATGTTAGCATTGTCATTGTGGGCAGTTAGCATCTAGCACATAGCAGAGTTGCTAGCATGACTGTCCATCTCATTCTTGTTTACTCCGTCGGTTCTGTATATAGACAATAATACACATACCTTTGTCATGACAGGGTTGTATTGTCTGAATGTCTTTCAGTGTTGTATTCAGAGTGTTCTGTTGAATCAAAACACAGATGACAGTAATTTATCATTTAGAAAAAGTCTGAGATTGATCTATGATCAGTGTAGAAAGGGAAGATTTCCAGGTCTTACCTGCTGCACACTGATGGATGGGCTAAGTGATGCCAAAGAGAGAAAGAGACAAAGAAAGGTCGATACAGAGGACGATCAGACAGACAGCAGCAGAAAGAGAAAGCAGACAGGTGGAGAAAGGTCAGACACAGTTAAAGGTATGTGACTTAAAGTTCCTCTCCAGACATGTTTTAAACAATGTTAAAATACTCTGCTATGATTAATATTTTGTTTAACAAGGTTTTCCCATATAAAAAGTGAAAAAAAAAGGAAAACTGGGCCTTGAAGCACGTCTACGTTTACTTCCTCTTTGAGAAATTCTGGATCAGGCCTTGTGACCTGCACACCACCACTGCTAGTGCTAGGTTGACAGGTGAGAGAGCAGAGCTTATCAATATGATTAGTGGAGAAACATCAGAGGGACTCAGCCTCATGTTTGAGCCTCAGTCAGACCCAGACTCAGATGAGGAGTCTGTTGTGACCAAAATCAGCGACTAGCAGGCGTATCGGAAGTGTTAGCCTAGTTAGCATCTTTTATTTACGTTGTTTGTTTGCTTTTAACAGGCAGTAGCTGACACAGTGTTAATGGTTGTGCTAATGCTAACTCTCGCTCATTACTGTAATGACAACGCAATGGTTCCTTAGGTTGGTGACAAATGAAACCCTGGCTGTCTGAGTCGGTTTTTATGAGACTGTCATTGGTTCACTGCAGTTCCAAGGTGGAAAAAATTCAGCAATGGTGTTGACTGGTTATTTCTCTCATGATATGTCTTGTATAAAAAAAAAATTAAAAAAAACACCATATGGGCATGTTAACAAGGTTAAACACTCGATTTTCATCGGAGGGGGTTTTAACATATTTAAAAGCTAAAATATCTTCAGGCTTTCCGTCTGAAGCTGGCATCTCTTCTCCAGCCAAATCAAATCCACCTGCACAAAATGACCGTAGGCTGAAATCACATACCAGGAGAGTCACAGCATAGGTAGGACACAACAGTTCCTGGCATTCAGACCTGCGGTATTTGTCTGTGTCTGGAGGAAATCACTATCCTGCGGAAATCCTTTTCCACCCTGTCAGAAATATTGATGTTTCCCAATCGTTCCCATGTGTGTCTGCATCTTCAGTGTGTCTTCATGCATTATCAATGTGATGGCTTTGTCCACGACCCCTCAGTGTGTCGTGGAACATAAACACAGAAGTTGATTACAGTAAGACAAAATGAGTGCTTAAAGGTTTATACCCGGCAGTGATGAAGGTAATGGGAGGAAATACAGATGGCATGAGAGATACTGAGAGTTGATTGAGCTCCTGCCGTCTGAGTAGGAGCAGAGCCACGGGAACACTCCACATAACTTTACTAAATATATGTTTAAGGATAAAGAGATGCCTAAAAGTCTGGAGAGTCTGCTGCTGCCTCCAAACACCACACCCTGGGGAAGAATTGTTGTGGCAGATCACAAGATAAAAAAGGCTGCTGATGAATTCAGGTTCCCTCCCATGTATCTGTCTGCTTCATCAACGTAGAGCAGGTTTGTCCGACCACAGAGACAAATGTCACGTGTAGGTGTTGTGGTATACCTGGGGTGTGTCCTACAGATTTGGCTCAGGGTCTCGATGTGCTTCTGACTGATGAGGTCTGTCTCAGCGGGTGAACTGCTCTCGGTGTTCTTCTCTTTCCACTGGCTCTCTGGGAACACATGTAGAGTGCAGGTGCACACAAAATAAATGCGCACACACCCACTCTTTGTCTCAGGATAGCACCGAATTGCATGTAGGTGTTTGATCACTAATATTTTACAGAGCTGAGAAAAACAGATGCACGCAATACCCCAGTTTTCCTGCAGGGCGGCAAGGTTGGAGAGCAGACGTTCATGGTAGAGCTTCTCCAGCTGCAGGAACTGAATGGCCCACTGGTCTGGTAGCAGCACAAGTTAAAGAAAGTTAAAGAGACTTTAAATCTAAACATCTCTGATTAACTACAGTTAGTTTTGTTTTTTTTTTAAAATAGTTTTTACATTGATCCTGTGTGTTCATTCACCAGCATGTATGTAATGGCAAAAACTGGAAATACAACCCCTTAAAACAGCAACTATGATCCAATGACATTGTATACACTTAAATGGCACTGTACAGCAGGGGTCCTTAATCCAAAACCAATTCCAACACATAAACACATACTTAGATTCAAGAGGCTGGCGGCTCCTTATGCTGCACAGATGCATTTTTAAATTATTAATAAACTGAAATTAATACATAACACAAGGCGGCAAGGTGAAGTAAATGGGGTCTCGTCTGACCTAGAGGTTAGAAAGATAATCTTGCGCCCCAGAGGTCAATTAAAAGAGTGGAACAATCTGGACAAGAGCATCAGCTAATTATGTCAAAGATGTAAAACAAAAAAAAAAAACAAAAAAAAAACATTTTCCACTCACAGATACCATCAAGGATAGAGGCAGAGGAAATTACCCATTAGCCAAGACAAATGTGAATGTAGTCAGTGTCAGTTTGAGACAGGACAGATTCAGATTGTTCCCCACACAAGACCGTCTTCCAAAAAAAGCAAAGGTATAAACTTCTACAGTGAATTGAAACACACATACAGTTCTAGGGTTGGAGTTGTTACTGTTACTGAAGTAAAGTACTTGATACTTTGTTGGAGGAACCAGATGAGGCTAGCCATTTTCATAGATAACAAGAATAAATCAAACAGAATGTTATGACCATTTATAATAAGAAAAAGTTAAGACTAAAGCAACTGAGAAATGAAGAAAGATAAACTGTATTCTAAAATTACTTCAAAGGCATTATCAAAAAATTCGTGCACAGCTAACAATCATAATATAGTAGTTTAGAAACAACATTTTTTGTTGGTGTGAGGAATCTGGAGAAAGAATTGGAATTACTGCCTTGCGGTTGTTTGCCTCCGCCCACCAGTCAAGTTACAGGAAATATGGTCACAATGTCTCCTTCTGTTCCAGAGTTACAGCGCTGAATAATGGCCAGAAGTGTTTTTGACAACATTATGATGTCACACTGAAGTTGTCCTTTGACTGTTTGGATATATCATGTCATCACTTCTTCATTTTATCCTGTTAGACATTTGTTTTAAATTGTGTCATAATCACCATATGAGTTTTTGTGGTTATGGCCAAAAACGTGTTTTGCGAGGTCACAGTGATCTTGACCTTTGACCTTTGACCACCAAATTCTAATCAGTTCATCCTTGAGTACAAATTAACGTTTCGAATAAATGAAACAAAAAAAATTCCCTCAAGGTGTTCCTGAGATATTGCGTTCACAAGGATGGGACACACAGACAACCCGAAATCATATATTCTGCCTCGTGGAGCCATAAAACTGGGGACAAAGATTCAGGTTTGATCTGAAGAGCTGTGAGCCTTGTCAAAATGAATCAGCTGTATTGGAAGAAATGACTGAGACTAAACAAATGTTCTGCTAAAAATCAGGGTTATGACACACTGTTGCATAAGTGGGATGTTACTCTGTCATGCGATTAAAAATGTTTCCCAACGAACGCCCCGCTTCCCAATCCCCGGGCCTTTTTTTTTTCATTTCTATCTCCAAAAACCTCCGTCCCCATGCATTAAGCATTCTCTCTGTCTGTCTCTCCCATCTCACACGTAAACACACACACACCATCCGCCTTGCAGCAAGACAGGCCGACAGCTGTTGCCAGGCCGACCGCGCAAACAGAACCAGAGAAAACTACTGCTGCTGCGAGCCCTCGGGGCTCTGAGCCAAAGCGTGGAGAACACCCAGTGACTGAGGGACAAATGAACAGATAGAAAATAATGTGGCTGACACAAAGACAGGCAAACCAACTGAAAAAATTATTAACAGGAAGGTGTTTGCCTTTTGACATCAATGATATTTCATTGAATATTTAATTTTGTGCTTACATTTTGATGATACTTTTGGATTGCTGAATGGTAGCACCCATGTCCTACAGCGTCAAACTCAAAGCGTTGCGGCTTTCATCAGACCAGGATGGGCATTGAAGGTAAGCCCCCATTCAGCCAACATGGATGGAAACAATTTCTCCATAGAGTAGAGATTAGAAAACACTCTTTTAATGTTTTTTTCATTATCACAAGTGCCACTCTGGCTCAGTCATGATTCAGCTGGAAAATGCTAGTGATTGGTAAATGTTACAGCACCTGTAAACAGAGAAATGAGGTCACTGTGCGCTTGAAAGGATACAGTCCTCTTTGAGTGAGTAGGCCTCTGCAATCTGAAAAAAAAAAAAAGGTAATTGATTAAACAGGAGGTGCAGCTGATTCACAGGGTAGTGCAATATACAGGACTGTACGTAAGCTGTGTTCCTCTGTGACTCAAAATAACTCCAAGAGAAATCATGTGACGGTGTGAAACATCGCCATTAAATCCATGAAAGTAATGCTGTCGAACACTAATTGGGCCGTTAAACCAAATGTACACGTTTTTGTTTGAAATGCACCAAATTCCTTCAAAGATGAGGGTCACATGGCAGCGTCATACCAAGAGGCAGAGACATGCAGACAACCTGGAGACATGAAGTCATATGCTACGACTTATGGTCCGGATTAACATGTCTCTGTGGGCTTTTTTTCCCCATCCAGACACTTTTACCTTCCCTCTCCACCACTCGATTGTATGATTCGGTAGTTTCTGTAATTCCATGATACCAGGTAGTTTTAGGGCTGAAGCTAATTATTATTTTCTTATTGATTAGTCATTTGGGCTAAAAAGTGCTTCAAATCGTGCACACACTATATTCAGATTGCTTGTTTCATCCAATAAATTAAATGTTCTGTCAAAAACAGGAAAGTAAGGAAAGGAAAGTATCAAATCCGGCTGAAAAACAAGGACTACTCCTCAAAGGAACTGTTGATTCATTTTTGGTCGATCAGCTAATTGATTAATCTACCTAATCATTTCAGCTCTAATTAGTTTCCTACACCTCTCCGCTCAAAGTGGCCTCTGACCATAACTTTGACTGACTCATACACAGAGCGATGAACACGAACAGTAATGACCTTTTCTCTCTGTGTGCGTCAAACCCTGAATCATTGTTGGAACAGACATAGAGAAAGAAAAAAGTAGACTGAACATTTTTGTTTTACTTATTTTACATCGTAGACATTGTAGCATGGCAACACTTACCGTAGATAAGTAGAGTGAAAAAAATATTAAACCAAGGCATTGGATCAGAAAATATCCAATATTAAAAGACTTGGGATGGGGATCAAGAGCAAAGAAAACATTGTGGGGACGTCCCTGCTTTTCACTGAGGAGTCTCCTGAAACTAGGGCTGAGTATTGATATTGATACCTTGACTTCAATTCAGATTCTCAACAATCCCTTTTTTGATACCAGTTTTATCAAATCCATTTTAACAGAAAGAAAATTACATTATTACTTCTTAGACCCACTCATCTTCTTGCATTCTTTTCTTAATTGTTATTCGTACGAGCACTTGTGGATTGCATTTATCACAATCATCATTTGCCACGAGCCAAACCTCCCATCAGGTGCAGACGTGCAAACTTACATGAAAGCCCAAAACGGAGTAGTTACGCTATAGAAACTCTCGTGCTGCTTTGATGAATTATTTTGTCTTCATTTTGAAATATTCGGTACACCGGAGTAGCAGCTTTGACCAAATATGGACCCTCGTGTCAAAAAGACGCTGAGCATGTTGCTGCTAAAAGTGGGCCCACATGGGGAACATAGTTATCCGTAGCGTGCACCATCACTCACACCAACAGTCATTGCTTGTAATTTGAGTGTATTTGTTAAAAAACTATAACTATGATCATGTCATATTATTGCTTTTATCAAATGAGCCTGATCCTGATTACACTGCTGTGCCTCTCTCTCCTTTCTTAGCATTTGAGGCAAAACAGCTTCGCCTTTGTTCCATGACTGCTGCAGTTGGCAGCGATGCAAACTAAACTACAAGCTGAGACAAATTAATCATATTGTTTAAGTAATGTTTGGAAATCGTACCCAGCAAAGCCACTGATCTTTTGCCGTGATCCTTTTCTACCAAACACAGAGACCAAACCAAACTATATTTATCACACCTCTAATTAGCATGTCCGCTTGAATGCTGTAATTGTGATCTGAGGCAACAGGAGACGAACAAAGGGACAGAGGGTTGCCAGTTGAAATCCCTGCACCTGCTGGTGGAGCAGCTGCGTAAATGTTCTCTTCTGCTTCAGTAACTATCGATGGTGTATCCTCGAGAAATTTACCTGACCCTTTTTAAATTACAAACTAAAATATCTTAGTGCATTAGCTCTGTGGTGTTTAATGCACATTAGGAGTCATATAGTCAATTTACTGTCATGTAAGCGTACGGGTAGATGCATATACACACCCTCACACAAAGCCAGTCTGTCGGACTAAATAAAGATAACACACGTATTCTCTCTGGATTTGGGAGAAGAAAAAAAAAAAATCACACACCCACACACAGACACACACCTGGTGCAGGGAGTGTGGGAGCAGAGTGTAGTCGCTGTTTTCTCCGAGGGACTGCAGGGAGGCCAGCAGCTCCGGGCTGGGGCCCAGCGGTCCATCTCTGGAGACACTTCCTAGAAACATACAGCACAAACAGACGCTATGAAATATACCTAATGTTTCAGATGTTTCGGTTATATTTTGTTAACTTATAACATCCTCAGTGTGTAAATTCTGATCACAGTATCTTTTGCTGCGTTGTTTCTGCGCTGCATTTCTCAAGGGTTGATGGAATTAATCAGTGATAAGAAACTTATTGATATGAAAATATATACTGTACGTTATATTACTTAAAAGATAATGGTCAGTTTACGAGAACAGTTGTATAGTGTCGGTGGCTGTGCAGACCAAACCTGGAGCCACAAATTTATAACAGACAACCTGCATTACAAACAGTTATGTCCAACTGACATTAAACTGCACTTAACTAGTTGTGAAATGACTGGGCCAATGTTCTCCATTGAGAAAAACATCAACCTACCACCTGCAGCCAGTCAGCTTTTCTTAGCATAAAGACTGGACACAGTGGGGAACAGCTAGCCGGGCAGGAATTCACTGTGTCTAGCCAAGATATAGTCTAGCACATAACCTCCTGTAAATCCGCAACATATGGCTGGTTGGCAGATTTTGTGTGTGTTTATATGTGTGTTTGTGTGTGTGTGTGTGTGTGGCTTGTATTGTATTACTATTTGTATTGCTATATTTGTTTTGACCAATTCTAATCCATCGGAGTGAGGACATTTGTGCCACTTCTCTCTTCTTCAAAAGGACTGACTTAAGACTTCATTTTATTGGTTAAGGTTAGAATATAGAATATAGAAATGGTTGAGACAAGGTTTGGGGTTTGGCATTTAGTTGTGATAGTTAAGGTTAGCTTTAGGGGCAAGAGAATGTATTATGTCAGTGAGGTTCCTCACTATATAAAAGTGAAAGAAAGACAAACGTGTGTGTGTGTGTGTGTGTGTGTGTGTGTGTGTCTGTGTGTGTGTGTGTGTGTGTGTGTAAGCCTCAGAAGACGTGGTAGATGTTAAGGCCGACTGACAAACAGGCTGTTACCTCAGCAGGTTGCCATCAGTGACAGCCCGCCTGCAGCCATTGGTGTGACAATTAGTCACTATTAGCTGGAGCTGTATAGTGCAACTCTTACATAACCTAGCTTATCAGCTCCAGCTGTATAGCACATCACAAGCATCCAAGAGTACTGGCCGTGGCTTCCTTACAGCTTAGTATCATCCTGATCATCTTAAGCTCTGTTCTTTCCGGCGCAATCTGTAGGATCGCGCAATCTGGATGATAAGCTTTGAGTTGTTCTGAAAAGCTTTCAATCAGTTTTCTGCAGGATAATGTGCTATCACTCTACTGTGTCTCTACTGTGCGAAGATATTAATGAAGTCAGTCTAGGGTTGTTTAAAGATGATAAACTATCTGTGAGACATCTGATTGTATGAGCTGTAATAAATATATAGTTTACAGGGTCATTACCATCCACAATAGCTGCCACTGCAAAAAAGCTAAATTCCCTACAGTGCACAAACATAAAAAGCAAACAAGAGTCGTATATTAGGTAAAAAAATAAAAATAAAACACATAACATGGGGTAAAGTATTTTACCTGTGGTATTATCAATGACACCCCCTTCCTCTTTCTGTGTAGGCTCGCTGTCGGGACCTTTCGGCAGGCTGGTGTTCTTGTTACCCATCACCTCCGTCACAATCTTCTCGTCCAGATCAATGTTCCCCAGACGCTCCTCTGAGACCCCGCAGTGGGCCGTGGCTGGGTCTTTTTGGGCCCTCGCTAAAGAAACATAAAAATGATTCTGACCTTTATCAAAGTACTTCCTTAGAGTGAGATAAGCAAATTACTTGGGAAAGTTTGTGTTGCTGTAAGTTCCCAGGGAAGGTTTCAAGGGCTCCTCGGACACTGGAGAATGAAGTCTCAGCAGGTTTGGTTTGTGATCGCTCTTGACGGAGCATGTGATTTAACCTTCCATCGCCTCTCCTGGGTGGCCAAGAACAGAGAGATTGGAAAAGGCCCACCACAATCTACGAAGGTTGGGTTTCAGAGGATGTTGTTTTGCCAGTTGTTTCTGATTTTGCGCAGTCCACTCCGTGGTTTATTGTGCTTTTCTCTTCGCTCCTACACGCAGCATTCAGGGTACCTTCCTTTCCCCGTCCCCGGCAAGCTGTCAGAAAAATAAGGTACATTTTAAAAAGAGAACATAATGTATGCCTCGTGCCTGCAGGACACACAGAGAAAGAACAGATAGCCGAACGCAAAGAGAAGCAGCAATGCTGGTAAAAATGGCAGTTATGTCATTGACTGAAAGGACTGTCTTTATGTCAAAACCAGGACTGTCCATTGAGGCATGTCAGAGTGCTGCACTCTGAATAACTCCCAGGTTGAAAATAACTCCATAGTCGACCCTGTAGTAGAATAACTGGCACTGAATATGTCATAG
The DNA here is from genome assembly GCF_021018895.1 of Seriola aureovittata. NCBI lineage: Eukaryota > Metazoa > Chordata > Actinopteri > Carangiformes > Carangidae > Seriola > Seriola aureovittata. Next base: position 4,572,078 of record NC_079382.1, read on the forward strand.
AAAATACAGATAAAACTCTCAAATTTCTATGTTAACATTTTGTCACGTTAGATTTAGATTTAATTCACTATGTAAATGTGATAATTAAGTGGCCTGCAAAGAAGTAGAAATTTGCCGTTCTGATAGATACCCCATCGTAACCAACAATAGTGAGAGTTTTATCTGTTTTATCTGTATTTTCTATGTATCTTCTCTGCATGTTGTAGAAACTAATCATATACCACGTATTGCATGAAGTAGAGATGTAAATATATGGAGGTAAAAGTCTCCACTTACAGGCCTTTAGCTGATGTTTTCATCCAGATTAACAATGCCTGACAAGGAAGGGATTTAGTGACTTGCCTGAGGTCATTTCACAGAAAGTTCACAAGGGTTTACTTGTAGCTGTTGACAAAAGGCTGACATTATCAGGAGGACTGAGCTTTTACAGGACGGTCACTAACCTCTAGCCGGTCCCGTCGCTGTAATTATTATACAGAGATACCAAACACAGTATTGTCAAGGCTTTGTGTATTTTATCTTTTGTTTTCATGTATCGTTTACATAAGTTCCACCTTTCTTTTTTCCTTGAGTTATGGCTCCACAGAATCAGAGGCTGTTTTCGTGCAACAGGTACACACCTGTGTTCATCTGTTTTAACCTCCCCAGTGGGAGCCATATCAGATATATGTGCAGTATTGGCACAATTTTATACACAAGCTCGTACAAAACGTGACTTAGACAAGCAACGCTCTAGATAAATGAAATGTATTTCTGCCTCATGAAACTTACATTTTCACCCTGAGTGGTTTGAGGCCATGAAAGCTGTGTGATGATATGTGTTCACACAGCATCTTAGCAGTCATGTGACTGCTCTGAATTCTACAACATGGGATGTGACACAAAGTACAAACGCTGGGAGCAGAGACTGACTCATAAGGAGGTGTAGCATAATAATAAGAGAGATGCAGAGGAGGCTAAAGATGAAAATTTGCATAGATTGCACAAAAACACATTATGACATTTATGGCTTTTCACTGTGAGGTTTCTCCTGTGAACTGACACATGAATGATAAATGATAAGCTCAATAACACTTGCATATCTGTACAGTAAATATGAAGTTAGAGCCAGCAGATGGTTAGCTTAGCTTAGCATTAAGACAGAAACAAGTAACTCTAGGAAGTCACTCCAGCACATAACCTTCTGCTGTTTTTACACTTTCATTTTTGTATAGATTAAGCAGACAAGATACAGCATGTTCATTAATGAGCTTTAGAGGTGACAGTGGGCAGATTTTGTAATCTTTCTCCAGAGAAGTGCTAGCTGTTCAGTGTACGGACATGAGCGCGGTATTAATCTTTAACATTTTGGATTTCAGATTCCTTAAACTTCGCTTGTGCTAATCCCTTTCAGTGAACATCATCTTTGCATATTCTTTAATAATGCTAATTGGTTTGGGAATTCTTCACTCCATAATCACATGACAGTAACTGTGATTAAAAAATAAAAGCAGACATTGGTTCACTATGATGTATTATCTTTAAAAGGAAGTTGCCTTCAGGGTACAAAAACACATGAAAAATCAGGAGTGTTCCTTGAAAAATGGTCAGTAGCAATGAATCATAGTTACCAATACAATAATTATATTTGTTAATTATTCCTGACAAAATGATGCTATCCTCCTATACCATTATATATAGGCCCTACCATTATATACCATTACTGTGCAGCTCAGTGAACCGAGCTTGGCAACAACTCTGTCACTTGTGCTTCTATTCACACCACCCATCATTAAAATGTATTCACACCCCTTCTAATACTTTATAATGTGAAAATCCAACTCCTGTGAAAAACATAGACACCTTTATTGTTTCTGCCATGGTCTCCATTGTGAACTGTCAAGTGGTTTCAATTTATTTTCTGTCTGTTTTTTGTTTTTTTTGACACAAGTGGGTGGCAGAGTGTGCGTGAGTGTGCACGTGTCTCTGCGTTAGGAGGCAACATGTGCATCCAGGGCGCGTGCTGCTGACGGCTATCGTGCTCACCTACTCCTCGCGCTCAATTAAAGCGATTATTGCTTTCTTACTAAATCAATTTCCCACGCGCCTTCTTTCTTTCCTTTTTTTTTTTTTTAAACCATATCTACAACAGTATCTTTGTGGAAAGATGTTGAGCCAAAGAAACCCCCAGCATGCACAGCGGTGTCTAAAGTAAGCTGTAGAGTTTAATGCGTTTTTCACCATAATATTGACACGTTACATCCGGTGTTTAGCCTACTATTGTTGACGTGACATTCCTCTAAAACCGGTTCTATAGTTAATTTAATTCCCGCTGATGAGAAACAGAAACACAAAAGCTCACTGCGACGTGCTCATGTAAGTTAATGTCTCGTAATAAAACGAGAACACAACACAAGACGCGGGACAGATAGATGGATGGATGTACTCACGGCTGGATGTTATTTCTCTGAACATCAACGCCCTGAAGAAGCGTGGCGGTGTTGTTCTGTCTCCCCCTCGGCACACAGCAGGATCCACATACACCTCAGTCTGTCATCTGTCCGTCTCTGACACTCTCTCATGCTTCTTGTTTACGGTCCAATCCGGGGATTTCTCTCACCTTCCCCTCAGTGCAGGATATATATTCCTACATGGCGCGGTTATTTATTTATTTCCCCGAGCATGTGGCCGAGGCTGCCATCTTCTGGCAGATGCGTCTCACTGGTTCGTGGCTGTGTGTCAGCGGTTATGTAACAGTAGATGAGGCGGTCATATGATGGGGTGTTAAGCTGATAAACTGTGCACCGGATTACAAGGGAATAGAAGAAAAAAATGTACATCGTCTTTGCATCCTATTGTTATTGTTACATAAACAGAATGAAACGCATTTAAATCTGACTGATGAGATACATGTCAGACAATCACTATGATAATTGTGATAACTGAAGACTGCTCCTTCATTGTCAACATGCATTCACTATATAAGCCTGTTACACCTTAATTACTTTATGTTTGTCCATTTTAATACAAAAATATAAATCACAGTTATGAATATCAGTGCAACTCTTGTTAAGTCTTGAATAAGAGACAAATATTACTTGATTAGTTGAAGCAGTTTTTAAAAAGAAAAGAAACTACCATTATCTGTTAAAAAAAAATTGTATTTATTATCATTGTTATTATAATTATTTCGTTTTGTAATATTTATTATTCTTACTGGTTTCTGTTTTTATTTTCATTAACATATTTTATCATGTACTGTCTTTCTATTGTCTACTTTCATTGTCCTTATAATCGCCCTTATTTTTATGTAGCCTATATTTCACTTTTTATTGTATAGCACTTTGACATCTCTTTTATGAAAAGTGCTCTAAACATAAAGTGTATTATTAACAATCATAAACTTTATATATAAAATAAATAATGTTATTACTCTGTGTAGTATCATATATATTCTTGGTGAGCAGTTTGGAGGAATCAGATGATTGTCCTAAATTAATACAAAATGTATCTGTAAGCTTGTGAAGTAATTATTTCAGTAAACACACATCAAATTATTGGAATTTTTATTTATTTTAACAGGCTTTTAGTTTCATTTGCTAAATTAAGCATTAAGCAATAGCACAGTCCTTATTTTAGAACTTCTTAAAATGTACAAATGAATGGAACGATAATTTACTTGTGTAAATACATTAGTGCAATTCTCACATCTTCATCTCAAACCAGCTTTTCAAATGTTTGAACTGGCCGAGGCTCGATTTGTTTCCAGAAGATTACATATCTCCAAACAGGGAGAAATTAGTTTTCTTCAGTTTTAAAATACATTCACATGCATTATTCAGGTTTATATGACGCGTGGATGTTCTGCAGCTTTCTTCAGAAGTCTGTGTGTATGTGTTTATGGCTCTTTTTTCTAAATCTGAGCAAACAGTCCGGATGGAAGACTGTGTCTCTCCTCCTCTGCAGTGCCGCTGATTTTGTGGAACTTCGAATGAGGCTAAACAATGAGGAAGTGGAGCAGAAAGAGAGGAAGGGCAAAGTCATGGAAGGAAGCGTGTGTGTGTGTGTGTGTGTGTGTGTGTGTGTGTGTGTGTGTGTGTGTGTATGTATGTGTGTGTGTGTGTTCCTCTCCAGTTTTTCTTTCTCTCTTGTAATGAGTCTGACTTTGTAATTGGGCTGCTTTAGGGCTGAACTCTGCTTGCTCTCATTCGCTTTTCATTTGCTATGGATCCCGTTGTTGTTGTTGTTGTATGGCATCACAACATAACATGAGAATTTTCACTCTCTCACTTTGCACACACACACACACAAACACGCGCACTCTGATCTCCACATATAGACAAACGTAAGTGATGGAGCCATGAGCAGGACCAGCATGACGACTTTTAATTCTTGCAAATCAAAGGACGCACAGTTTGCAATGTCTACAAACACAGGAAAGAACTGAGAGCTGTGGTCATCCATTAACAGTAACGTACAACATGCTGAGTAATAGGATTCACAAAACAAACATCCAGTGTATGTGAGTCTTCCCTGTATATTCAAATGCATCGATCTAGGTAGAAAACCCAGCGTTGTCTATTGATTATTATGCATCAGCGCCTCCTCTCTGATTGGCTCAATGACTTCAGAGCCACGAGGCTCTTCAGACACGATGACGTTATTCGTTTAATGTAATTACTCCTCCATTAGACTGAGAGTAGAAGCCACATTTTTTATTCTGGCCCCAATCATTTACTAATGTGTTTCAGCAGCCAGTTTATTGATCACAGACCGCCCATTCTCTGAACAGAGGGAAAACATTCACAACAGCGTCTCTGTTGTCAGTAACTTCAAGCAACTAGAGCCTCGTGCTTCAGTCCTTCTCAGACAGCTCAATCAGTTTCCACAGCTTACACAGAAACTGCTTTGATTGCTGCTAATATTCACCTCAACCCAGCCTCCTTTTCATTTTAGAAGCTTCTTTTTTTTCTTTTTTTTTTTACATTAGTTTCAAAAGATTTTAAATACAGTTTTATTTTTATAATCCAGCACCAAAAATCTATATACAAAATGGCATCAGGTGGCATGGTTTTCCCTTTTGAACAACCAGTTGGAAAACAACTGCGAGCGCCAAACGTCATGAAAAAATTACAACTTTTAAGGCGGACGAACAGTTTCATTATAGTCTGAGACATTTTTGCTGCAAAACAGAATTTGGTGTTCAAATGACACACACGATCGTTTGTGTTGTCTTATTAAAATCATAATTTTAGTTACCCAATTTAAATCAGTAGATATGTCAACACAGAAAACTTAAACACAAAGGTCACAGTTAAATGTAGTGCAGTGAGGTGTGTACTAGTTCTATAAAATGCACAGTGTCTGTTTTTGCTCCGTTTGTCGCTGAGTGGTGGTGTGTACTTGAGATCCACGTTTTGAACACATTGAGGTACATGTATGCA